>NW_026895369.1:0-15368 GCF_033153095.1 Gastrolobium bilobum | reverse complement strand
ATTTAATTTAATTTATAAAATATATTAATTATATTAATTTTAAAAATGGGGTAAATTGATAAAAATATCACATTAACATTCTATTTTTTTCCCTTACCATTTTTTTAACTCTTTCCTTCCCTTCCCTTCCTCTCCCTCGTCGTGGATCCCTTTTCTTCCCTTCCACTTTAAACTCACCAACAAATCCTAAGGGGCTGTTTGGTTGAAGGATTCTGTTGAGAATAATAGATAAATGAGAAGTGGGAATATAAGAAACCATCGTTTGGTTCAAGGTGGTTCCTGACTTAGCTACCTAATTTCGAATGCTACCAAACATATTTCCCTATCTATTTCTATCGATATTGCCGGCCAAAGTTGCCCTTTTGCAATGTAGTATTGCTGAAAACCTCCATATTTGCACACACCGCATACTAAAGAAAAGACCAGTACCCCTTGTTTGCGCGCGAAAGGACAATGTCGTAGCAAATCTATTTGCAGACTTGTTTAGATATGTCACTTTCCAAAGACCAAGAATTGCACACGGACACAGGGAAACATTCAAGGGAATGGATGTGCGAAATAGGCTTCACCATCGTCTTGTTTCTGGTATGAAACCGAAAGGAAACCATCATCAGTGAGGCCGAAGTTTGGTTGCTGTGGGAGGTAACTCGGTGGAACAAAAAAAAAAAATTTGTCTCTGTTTTTGGGTGCTTTCCACACAAAGACAGTGTTTTTTCCCTTCATCCATGTCCATGGTGTTTTTTTTTTAATTTCAGAAATTGCATTTAGGTGAAAAAACTTGTGAGACGATGTGCAGCAAAAATGTGTTCATAGCATAATGTTCAAATTTCAAGAAGAAAAGTTGCATAACTTCATAATGTAAGAGATGTTCTATTGAAGCTCAAACATCTAAAGAAAGATGAAAAATAATGATAAAAAGAAAGGGCTTGTTTTGCCTTATCGTTAATAAAAGGTAAACATGAGCTTTGAATCGTGAATTCAATTTATTACTTTGATAACAAAGGAAAAGCAATTAAAACTACATTAGATCAGCATAATTCAACTATGATTTCACAAACAAACAAAAAAAATGCAAAGCATGCATATCGTTGAAATTAATAGATGGTACCATTCTCTTTTACCTCTTCCTTAGATTTTCCATTCTCTTTCACCTCTTCCTTAGATTTTCCATTAGCTTTCACCTCTTCCTCTTGACCCAACTGTTCTTTTTCTTTTCAGCCTTCAACTGTGCTTCTTCATCCTCAGCCTTTTTCTTTGCTTCCTCCTCTGCCTTTTTCTTGGCTTCCTCTTTGGCCTTTTCAAGAGAATCAATCAGATTCTCAAGTCTCTGAATATTCAATAATTGACTTAGGCAACAGCAAAAAAATTTAAAATCAAGGGTTATTTTTGTAATACCCACTGCATTTTCCCATCTATATGTTGCTTACAGCCAAACATAGACTTTACAAAAGTTACCTAATTTTCACTGTAAATTTTTTTCTAACCTAACAACTTTTTCTTACATTTTCCTACCAATCTCACTTCCCACCTATTTCCCTATACATAACATTTCCCTATTATTCATAATATTTCTCCTCAACCAAACGCACCCTAAGGAATTTATGTCTGGTTTCATAAATAAGTTGGCTCCTGATGGTTGATAGGGTACAAGTGTTTGAAATCTGGTTTGGCTTTGTCTTGTCTTAATTTTTGAAATAATGTTTTCGAGTAAACACAGGCTTGCCTATATGATTTAATGTTTCAGAATAAAATGTTACCCTAAGCTGATGTCATAAATCAGGACTCAAAATAATTTGAAATACAGATGGTGTTTTGATGCGTACGCGGTAGGATTCATGGGAAGGTGTGGTGCAATCATATGAAATACAGACGGTATTTTGATATGTGCGTGGTAGGATTCATGGGAAGTTGGTGTCGTGTTGCTGGGAACCAAGCCTCAACGCATGAATGCACAACACTAGTAATGGACTACACAGCTATGAATGATGAGTTATGTGTTAGAGTAAGGATGTCTCTCTGGGACGTGCACGCCTGATTGAGGAAAATTAAAAATTTTAGGCATATCTTGAGCACTTTCTCTAAGATTAAGAATGCTTTTTTATTTATTTATTTTATGTCAGAGAATGATATAAATCATTAAAAAAATTCTCATCCAACACTGTTAAAATTTTGAGTTGAGATGATTATTTATATTGTATCAAAACTTCAGTAATCATGATATCATGAGTTCAATACTCCTTCACTTTCAAGTGAAACTAAAATATGTATAAGATAAACCAAAAATTGAGTATAAGTAATATCCATACTGTAAGTCCAATGGACTTTTACGTAAAGATATATGTTAAAAAATAATATAAATTATTAAAATAACCCTCAATCAATTTCTTAAAATTTGTAATTGAATTAATTTTTTATATTGGTCAATTTTAACTTGTAATTCAACAAGCAGATTGCACTGTACATAGAGTTTCAATGACAAGTAACATCTATTTAGACCGAGAAGAAATGATCAGTCATTTTCTCGGGGACAGTGTACTGATCAGTGGCTTCAAAGGTTAGTCGTTTTGATTGTAGTGATAACAAAATAATGATAGACCATATTACAAGCGGATTATTTGATAATCCATTGAATCACAAGGGTAGTTTGATGTTAATAAAGTGATAGTGAGGAGGTTGAATATAGATACTTGAGGAGGTTGAATGTAGATACTTTTATTGAAGTTCTAGGTGCTGAAGAGGGGGAAAAGAAGAAAGAAATATGAGAGGTGACATGATTAGGATCATGTTACATTACCCAAAAGATTATAGCCAATTAACAAAGGGTTCATTTTTTCTACAGTTAATGTAGATAACTTATCTACAGTAAGTCCAAAACGATATTGTTTTGAGGCGGAAATCAAGATATTTTTCTAATTATAATTTATTTCAGGGTTATAATAGTCTTTTTCATTATAATTTATTAATTTTTCAATACAAAACGATGTCGTTTTAGAAGCGAATGTAGATAACTTATTTATATTTACTTTAGAAACATTAAAGCGATTAACAAAAGACCTCAGTTGTTTACTCCCGACAATATTAATTATTACTAGCAAGATAGATAAATGGGAGAGGATTTTCTTATGTAAAAGTTTTATATGACTTGATTATGTGAAATTCTTATGTCTATTTCTTTTTTACTTAATGATAATAGTAAAATTCTTATGTAAAAGTTTTAGGAACGAAGGCTTTTTATGTTTTATCTTCTTCTTTTTTTGTAAACGGGTGTTTTATCCTTAGTTATACGTATAAATGAATAAGAATTTCAAGAAATCTATGTATATATTTATATATGTATTTTGTTTTTTCAAAAGGAGTTACAACAAAGGAAGGAAAGAATAATGAAATAACAAACACAAACAGAACTCGTTCTACTGGATGTGCACCCACATTCCCTTGCCAGGCAAACCACGGTGGACGACAAAGAGCAAGTAATACCCAGGAGGAGCAATCTCACCGGACGGTGGCGCCACCAACCTAACCCTATAAAAGCCTTCAAATGTCATTATATTCTCAGTCTTGAGATACAAAAGCCTCTGGCCCATAGAGAACCCATGAGTGGTGAAAGGTGGGGAATACATGGTAACCTTAATGTCATTCAAAGTCAACATAGCTTGATCTTCAACCGAGAATTGTGTCTCAAAGTATCCTCCATATCTCAATTCCTTATCCGAAGCAAACTCATTGATCTGTGGCCTATACTTGTCAAACTTTGCATCAAGATAAGGAGGAGAGAAAGCCTCAACTCTAGTCTCAGTTGGGAACTTATCTTGATCCTTATACCTATCGTGTGTGTTGCTTCCACCAACCCAAATCTTTCCACTAGGAAGCACTGCTGAAGTTGAATGGTACATTCTGGCAATTTGGCTTGGCTTCAACACCCTAAACCTCAACCCTTTAGGCTTCAGAGGGCTATACAAAACGGGGGTGTAGTTAGGTGCATCAGCATCCCACCATGCTGCCGTGCCTACTTGTGCACCGTTGATGAGTAAGAGTTCTCCATTGGGGAGGATCAGAGCATCTCCCATGGTTCTCCTCGAAGGCATTAACTCTCTGTCCCACTCAGGGAATTGTTCTGAGATGGTTAACCTGTTGCAGTCTTGAAGAGCTGGCAGGAAGATTTTCTTGGTCTCAGCTAACTCGAAAGCGTTGGGGAGGTTTCCACCGCAGACAATGACCTCAGCCTTGAGGGTGGCGGCGTTGAGGTCTATTGGGAGGAGAGCTGACATGCCGGAGGCTGGGTAGTTACGGGAACCGCCGAGCAAGACGGGAAAGGTGCGAACGATTTTGTGGGTAGTGGGGTTGAGGAGGAGGGACCGGTTGTTTGAGAAGATGAAGAGGTTACCGTCGGTGGAAAGGTGGACAAATGGGTAGAGGTTGTTCTCGTCGAAATCGGAGGTCTCGTAGAGGAATGGGAAGAAGTAGGGTTTCTCGCCTTTTTGGCCTTCCTTTGGAAGGAGCTCATAGCTGAAAGATCTGCGCCCTCCTATCACAATGAAGTCTCCATTGGGAAGGAGTTGTTGAGTTCCATACCTGTTCATTTTGTACCCAAATTAATCTCCTATAAGATGATGATATCATTATATGCATGGAATTGAAGAATGGAATATATAGTGATAACACGTGTCATATTCATATTGTATTAATTTGTTCAATGTCTCTCATCATAGGTTATATAAATTTAATGGTAAGTTTCAAATTGAATTAATTGTTCAATCAACAAATTACTGATGGCCGCAAAATTAGAAAAATAAAAATAAAAATTGAAGTATCAAGATGTATATATAAGATGGAGTAAATGAAAATGGGGCTTTAATATATATATATATATATATATATATATGGGGCAGGATATTCTTACACCGGTGTAAGAGTTACAAGTCTTACACTCAATCTTGACCATTGATCCACTTGTATCTAATGGCTCACATTACTAAAAAATTTGAGCCCTTAAATATAAGTGGGATCAGCGGACAAGATTGAGAGTGTAACTTACACTGGTGTAAAATGATCATCACCCTATATATATATATAGCGCGTAGGTTATATATAGTACCATCTTTCCTCTGCCAATGCGTTGTCATATTCCCTCCATTGACAGTCTTGGCAATCAGGACCACCTATGAATCTGAGGGTTTTTCCTCCATCTAGGAAACCACCAGAACCCACGAGGGTACCGTCAGGTGCAAGCCCTCCGCTTGAGCACCACGGATCTCCCCCTCCTATCTGCACCAAATTAAGTTAAAACCTATTTATTAGTCATCTCTCAATCTCATCCATCAATATTATATTCTTCTAATTAAACCTTGATCAGGTGTGAAAAACAAATTAAAATAATGATATGTATACAAACCTTGAGTGGCCTAACTTGATTTGTCTCAATATCGTATTCCATGGAATGAGCAGCACAATCAAGTTGGTCATTTTGATTGGCATCTTTGTACGGAAGGCATGGCACCCCATCTTGTAATTTGAGTCTTGAGTTACGGTAAATTTTGGAGTCAAAGACGATTATCTTATTTGTTGGCAACAAATTGATATGCATGGCTGATACACCTGAGTTCTCAGAAATCAGCTCCCAATGCCCAAAAGATACCATATTGAAATCACCCTTGTTTTCTTCCCCTCCTCCAATAACCTGATCATCTTTATCATTTTGACCAGGAAAATTGTTATTATCATCCGAGGGTTCTTGCGTGAAAGGTAAGGGAGGGAGGTGTGGGATTGGAAGGAGTGGGATTCGAAGGTGTGGGTTTTTGCGTTTGTGGCGTCTGTGTTTGGCATTCACAGCAAGGAAAAAGAGCGTGAGAATCAAAAGAACCTTATGCAAATGTGCCATTATTGGTAAAAAAATAAACAAAAAAATTAAGTGTTTTTGATGATCAGAACAAGACACCCCCCACTAAAGCCTGAGTGGGTTTTTGGGTATCTGGTTCCTTAGGATAGGTTGTGAGTAATGCACCTCTAGGTGTGCTTAATATATATAGTCGTCAAAGGCTGTTGGGTTAAGCATTAATTCGTCAAAATAGCAAATGGTTTAAGCCATGTTTTGAGGAAACAGTTGCGTTGTCTGTTTAGTTATAATGACAATATTACAAGGCACCAAGCCTTTCTCTTGAGTTGTACCCTAAAAAAAAAAGATCCAATTTAAATGCGGTAAGTGAATAACCATAAAGTTCCTTCGAAACCCTTTGTTGCATAACACATTCTTGTCGGCTATGAATTGACTTTAACAAATTCCATAATGACAACACATCTCAACTCCGTATTATAATTCTTAAAGACCATTGATAATGGTATAATTGGAGTCTTTAAAGGTGTATAGTGGCGCTTCAGAAACTTCAGCATACACGGCAAAAACCATGTTAAGGGATCTATAACCATACGTTTCAACATGCATTCATGTATTTCAGATATTAAATTACATTGTTACCGTTTGAGTAACATTTAGCTCCGTAGTTGACGAACTTGTTCTGCATATTGCACCAGCATGCCAATAATATTCGAGCGAAGCACTATTAATCACCTAAGGAGGCATTTGGTACATCAGCATTTCTACATGGATGGATATGTTAAAAACAGTAGGATTTCGGGCATGTTTGTAACACCAACCTCAGGTGTGTTATTTTCACATGTCCTAATACTGTCTCTCTCACCCACACAAAATACACAAGGAGTTCTTCTAATATACTTCTCTATTATTACTGATTCTGCCAAGCCACTTTACAAGGGTTACAATGTGCTTTTTATAAGCAACAACAAATGATTAAGAATAATAATGACTAACATAAGAAATCTAAACATATTAATTATCCACTAACATATGCCTAGGGACACACCGTAAACAAAAACCCTTCATATTTCTAAATTAAAGATTAACCTAACAAAACTCCCCCTTAATCTTTAACATCTCTACCGTCCTTCATGCCCATCTTCTTACAATTTTCTAACAACAACGTCGGCAGTGGCTTTGTAAAGATGTCACCAACTTGATCTCGGCATGCAACATGATTTAGCTCCACTTTTCCTTCTTTAACTTGATCCCGGATAAAATGAAATTTACCATCAATATGTTTGCTCCGCTCATGATTGACCGGATTCTTAGCTAACTCGATCGCGGACTTGTTGTCAACTCGAATCTCGGTTGGGCCGACTTGCTCTTGCTCCAGCTTGCTTAGTAAATTTCTCAGCCATATTGCTTGGCAAACACACCAAGATGCCGCAACATACTCGGCTTCACATGTAGACAGGGTCACAATGGGTTCCTTCTTCGACACCCAAGTAAACGCCGTGTTTCCCATGAAGAACACATAGCCAGCCGTGCTCTTCCTATCATTAACATCTCTGCACCAATCACTGTCTGAATAACCCGTCAGTTTGTATTTGTCCGACTTCGAGTAATGAAGTCCTTGTGAGATTGTTCCCTTCACATATCTCAGAATTCTCTTAGCTGCCTTCCAGTGAGTGTAGCTCGGGTCTTCCGTAAACCAACTTATGATCCCAACACTCAGGATTTCGGGCATGTTTGTAACACCAACCTCAGGGGAACGCAGGATGATGCCGTGGACTAATCTTCACAATCTCTTCTTTACTTCAACATAATTTTGTTTGTCATTAGTGTCGAGATATATAGTCTCACATTGTTGTATGTGCAATTAATGTGGAGTTTATAAAGCATTGGGCACTCTCACCCTTTGAGCATCTCAAAGTTCTTTACATGGTATCATTTCATGGTTGGTCTGCAGCTAGAGAATAGTGCAAAACATGGAATACAAAAATAGTCAAAAATGAAATAAGGAATTAGCCAGAACTATAACAAATGGGGAGTAGAGGTAATCTTGCTTACTAAACATTAGCTGCCTTCGGATGCTTAGGGAGCGTTTGGTTGAGGAGAAATTTTTTGAATACTAGAGAAATAGAATTGATAGGGAAATGGTAAGAAAGTGAGATAGATAGAAAAATATAAAAAAAAGTTGTTTGGTGCGGAAAATTTTTACTGGGGAAATTAGGTAACTTTTAGGAAATGTATATTTGGTTGGAGGTAAGATATAGATGAAAAAAGAATATGAAATGACAAAAATAACCATGACTTTAAATGTTTTGTTTCGCTTGCAAGGGTACAACAGAGTTGTCAAATCAGGGGCACACTCGTCTTTCTCATTGTCTGCTTAAGTGAGAATTTGTCTTGCTTTTTGCCAATACCACATATGCGGAGGAGTTTCTTGGGCGGCTTTTTTAGCACAAAATGCTATGCATCTACATTAGATGGCTAAATCAGGAAGGACCCCAAACCAAACGAGCGTTTCTTAGTTTCCCACTTATGATATGTCTATAATTCTCAACATTTACCCCAAACCAAACACCCCCTTAGTCTCTTTGGCTAGTTTGCTTTGAGAGACCCATCCAGACCAACACCAAACACAATGACAGTTGATCATGTCCATTGACTTACAAATAATTTTATGAACCTTGAAGAAGCGATGGATAGAATTATTAAACAAAGATATATTCTTCAAAAGACCTTTACCAGCCAACATTCTTATCAAAAGCAATTCTCATTTCAAGCTTGTTACCAAACCCAAATAGTCCTAAAGCAATATGGAAATCCAAACTGTAAACCTTTCCTCTTCAACAAAATTGATCACCGACAGAAAATCCAAGCATTTCAAACTTCCAACTTTTTGATGGAAAATAAATTCAGGCAAAATTCTTGATAGAATCTAAATTCCGTCGAAACTTTTAAAGAAACACATTTTCTTCAAAAAAAATTTATAGTAAACAATTTCGTCAAATTTTTTTATAGAAAATATTTTTGTCAAAATTTTTGACAGAATTTAAATTTCATCGAAAATTTTATCAAAAAACATTTCTATCAAAATTTTCAATGCAACACATTTCCAACGAAAATTTTGAGGAAAAAAATTTAATTAAAAATATTAGACGAAAAAATTTTCTGTAAAAAATTCTGACAATTTTTTTTTTGTCAAAAATCTTTTACGGAATCTAAATTTCGTCAAAACATTTCCCTCAAAATTTTTGGCAAAAAAACATATGCATCGAAATTTTTGATGAAAAATATTTCTATCGAAATTTTCAACGGAACAAATTTCCATTGAATTTTTTTGACAAAATATTTCGGTAAAAAAATTTGACAGAAAAAAAATGTCAAAATTCTTTTCTGAATCGAAATTTTGTCGAGTGTTTCAACGAAAACATTTTTGTCAAATTTTTCGTCGAAACATATTTTCATCGAAAATTTTGGACAGAAAATATTTCGTCAAGATTTTTGACGAAATTTTTTTGCATCAAACATTTTGACTGGATAAAAAATTTAGTTGCCTTGCAACGAAAAGTATTTCGACAAAAAAAAATACTTTTTCTATGAAATTTTTGTCGTTTGCAACAGAAAAATTTTGTAAAAAAATGTGATCTTTTATAGTAGTGTGAAAAGTACATAAATAATTTTGCTAGAAATTTTAAATTTAATTTAATTTGTAAAATATAATAATTATATCAATTTTTAAAAAAGGTTAAAATGATAAAAATATCTCATTAACCTTCATTTGTTTTCTTACCATTTTTTTAACACACATACAAGGGGAGAGAATACCTTTTAATTTCCTTTCCCTCCCTCCTCCTTGGATCTCCTTTTTTCCCTTCCCATCCTAACTCTCAAACAAAGCCTTCAACAACTTTTGTCTATGTTTTCCTTTTTTGAAGTTTAAAACTTGTACGGATTATAACTTGTTGGTATTGTCTTTATATTAGTTACAATGAGCAATATGGCATTCTAAAGATGAACTCAGAGTAATTATTATATATTTAGTGGGATTTGTAATTGTTATGTTGCAGGAAACTCATTGCATCATGCTATAGAGAGATCAAAAACCGAGTCTCAAATATTTTGTTTTTTTGATTTTTTTTAAAAGCAATGGGACCCACCGATGTTTTCTCTGTAGGAAAATGGAATTCGTTCCTGTTGCATAACATATAGTAATCCCATATTTAATTAGTCTGAGCGTATTGATCTGTTCATGAGATTTGTCATTCTGAATTTATTTTTAAATACGAAGAGCCTAAGCCTTTGTTTGGGAGTTGGTTTTAGGAGGGGAAAAAAAGGAAAGGGAATGTTTTAGTAACCCCTTCACTTGTTTGTGAGTTTAAAAAAATGAGGAGAAAAAATTAAGAATTTTTATTAAACCCCACTTCTTCTTAAAATTATTTATCTACCCTTAGCATTAAAATGTGAAAACTACATAAATATGAATATTTTCAAATGTGACAATATTAGAAAAGTCTCAAATACCGACATAATTTATCGACGAAAAATATTTTATCGAAAATAGTGAGAAATTTTTGATGAAAATCATATACATAAAAAAATTCCTTTAAAACTAAAGACGAAATTAGAGACGGAACCAGATTTTGCCATAATCACTGATATAATTTTTTCACGAAAAAAATCAGTCAAAATTATTAATAGAATCTAAATTCTGTCAAAACTTTCAATGAAAATATTTCTGTCCAAAATTTTGACAAAACACATTTTCATCAAAAAATTTCTACATAAAACAATTACGTGAAAATCTTTTTCGGTAAACATTTTCATCAAAATTTTCCTAAAAAACTTTTGATGAAAAATAATCCATCAAAATTTGTGATTAAAAATATTTCTGTAAAAAAGTTTGACGATTTTTTTTTGTCAAATTTCTTTACGGAATCTAAATTGCGTCAAGATATTTCCCTAAAAATATTTTACAAAAAAACATATACTTCAAATATTTTGACGAAAAATATTTCCATCAAATTTTTCAACGAAACACATTTCCATCAAAAAAATTTGACGGAAAAAAATTTCATCAAAATTATTTATAGAATTTAAATTTTGTCGATAGTTTTTGATGGAAACATTTTCGTTAACATTTTGACAAATAAAATTCCCGTCAAAATTTTTAACGAAACACATTTTCATTGAAAATTTTTGACGAAAATTATTTCCGTCAAGTTTTTTGATAAAAAATATTTCGATAAAACATTTTGATGAAAAAATATTCGTCGAAAGTTTCAAAAGAAACATTTCCCTCAAAATTTGACAAATCAATTTCTGTCAAAAATTTTGTCAAAACACATTTCCATCGAAATTTTGAACGGAAAACATTCCGTCAAAATTTTTGACAGAATTCTTTTTTCGTTTAAAACGTTTGATGGAGGAAATCATTTTCGTCAAAACTTTTGACGAAAACTAAATTTCGTCAAAAGTTTTGATAGAAATTTTTTTCATCGAAGAAAAATTTCCGTTGCTTTTTAACGAAAAGTATTGCGACGAAAAAATAATTTTGTGACAAAATCTTCATCGTTTGCGACGTAAAAATTTCGTCGAAAAGATTATCTTTTTTAGTATTGTGAAAAGTACATAAATAATTTTGTTAGAAATTTTAAATTTAATTTAATTTATAAAATATATTAATTATATTAATTTTAAAAATGGGGTAAAATGATAAAAATATCACATTAACATTCTATTTTTTTCCCTTACCATTTTTTTAACTCTTTCCTTCCCTTCCCTTCCTCTCCCTCGTCGTGGATCCCTTTTCTTCCCTTCCACTTTAAACTCACCAACAAATCCTAAGGGGCTGTTTGGTTGAAGGATTCTGTTGAGAATAATAGATAAATGAGAAGTGGGAATATAAGAAACCATCGTTTGGTTCAAGGTGGTTCCTGACTTAGCTACCTAATTTCGAATGCTACCAAACATATTTCCCTATCTATTTCTATCGATATTGCCGGCCAAAGTTGCCCTTTTGCAATGTAGTATTGCTGAAAACCTCCATATTTGCACACACCGCATACTAAAGAAAAGACCAGTACCCCTTGTTTGCGCGCGAAAGGACAATGTCGTAGCAAATCTATTTGCAGACTTGTTTAGATATGTCACTTTCCAAAGACCAAGAATTGCACACGGACACAGGGAAACATTCAAGGGAATGGATGTGCGAAATAGGCTTCACCATCGTCTTGTTTCTGGTATGAAACCGAAAGGAAACCATCATCAGTGAGGCCGAAGTTTGGTTGCTGTGGGAGGTAACTCGGTGGAACAAAAAAAAAAATTTGTCTCTGTTTTTGGGTGCTTTCCACACAAAGACAGTGTTTTTTCCCTTCATCCATGTCCATGGTGTTTTTTTTTTAATTTCAGAAATTGCATTTAGGTGAAAAAACTTGTGAGACGATGTGCAGCAAAAATGTGTTCATAGCATAATGTTCAAATTTCAAGAAGAAAAGTTGCATAACTTCATAATGTAAGAGATGTTCTATTGAAGCTCAAACATCTAAAGAAAGATGAAAAATAATGATAAAAAGAAAGGGCTTGTTTTGCCTTATCGTTAATAAAAGGTAAACATGAGCTTTGAATCGTGAATTCAATTTATTACTTTGATAACAAAGGAAAAGCAATTAAAACTACATTAGATCAGCATAATTCAACTATGATTTCACAAACAAACAAAAAAAATGCAAAGCATGCATATCGTTGAAATTAATAGATGGTACCATTCTCTTTTACCTCTTCCTTAGATTTTCCATTCTCTTTCACCTCTTCCTTAGATTTTCCATTAGCTTTCACCTCTTCCTCTTGACCCAACTGTTCTTTTTCTTTCTCAGCCTTCAACTGTGCTTCTTCATCCTCAGCCTTTTTCTTTGCTTCCTCCTCTGCCTTTTTCTTGGCTTCCTCTTTGGCCTTTTCAAGAGAATCAATCAGATTCTCAAGTCTCTGAATATTCAATAATTGACTTAGGCAACAGGTGTCTTCCCTGTTCATTCAAAAAAATTTAAAATCAAGGGTTATTTTTGTAATACCCACTGCATTTTCCCATCTATATGTTGCTTACAGCCAAACATAGACTTTACAAAAGTTACCTAATTTTCACTGTAAATTTTTTTCTAACCTAACAACTTTTTCTTACATTTTCCTACCAATCTCACTTCCCACCTATTTCCCTATACATAACATTTCCCTATTATTCATAATATTTCTCCTCAACCAAACGCACCCTAAGGAATTTATGTCTGGTTTCATAAATAAGTTGGCTCCTGATGGTTGATAGGGTACAAGTGTTTGAAATCTGGTTTGGCTTTGTCTTGTCTTAATTTTTGAAATAATGTTTTCGAGTAAACACAGGCTTGCCTATATGATTTAATGTTTCAGAATAAAATGTTACCCTAAGCTGATGTCATAAATCAGGACTCAAAATAATTTGAAATACAGATGGTGTTTTGATGCGTACGCGGTAGGATTCATGGGAAGGTGTGGTGCAATCATATGAAATACAGACGGTATTTTGATATGTGCGTGGTAGGATTCATGGGAAGTTGGTGTCGTGTTGCTGGGAACCAAGCCTCAACGCATGAATGCACAACACTAGTAATGGACTACACAGCTATGAATGATGAGTTATGTGTTAGAGTAAGGATGTCTCTCTGGGACGTGCACGCCTGATTGAGGAAAATTAAAAATTTTAGGCATATCTTGAGCACTTTCTCTAAGATTAAGAATGCTTTTTTATTTATTTATTTTATGTCAGAGAATGATATAAATCATTAAAAAAATTCTCATCCAACACTGTTAAAATTTTGAGTTGAGATGATTATTTATATTGTATCAAAACTTCAGTAATCATGATATCATGAGTTCAATACTCCTTCACTTTCAAGTGAAACTAAAATATGTATAAGATAAACCAAAAATTGAGTATAAGTAATATCCATACTGTAAGTCCAATGGACTTTTACGTAAAGATATATGTTAAAAAATAATATAAATTATTAAAATAACCCTCAATCAATTTCTTAAAATTTGTAATTGAATTAATTTTTTATATTGGTCAATTTTAACTTGTAATTCAACAAGCAGATTGCACTGTACATAGAGTTTCAATGACAAGTAACATCTATTTAGACCGAGAAGAAATGATCAGTCATTTTCTCGGGGACAGTGTACTGATCAGTGGCTTCAAAGGTTAGTCGTTTTGATTGTAGTGATAACAAAATAATGATAGACCATATTACAAGCGGATTATTTGATAATCCATTGAATCACAAGGGTAGTTTGATGTTAATAAAGTGATAGTGAGGAGGTTGAATATAGATACTTGAGGAGGTTGAATGTAGATACTTTTATTGAAGTTCTAGGTGCTGAAGAGGGGGAAAAGAAGAAAGAAATATGAGAGGTGACATGATTAGGATCATGTTACATTACCCAAAAGATTATAGCCAATTAACAAAGGGTTCATTTTTTCTACAGTTAATGTAGATAACTTATCTACAGTAAGTCCAAAACGATATTGTTTTGAGGCGGAAATCAAGATATTTTTCTAATTATAATTTATTTCAGGGTTATAATAGTCTTTTTCATTATAATTTATTAATTTTTCAATACAAAACGATGTCGTTTTAGAAGCGAATGTAGATAACTTATTTATATTTACTTTAGAAACATTAAAGCGATTAACAAAAGACCTCAGTTGTTTACTCCCGACAATATTAATTATTACTAGCAAGATAGATAAATGGGAGAGGATTTTCTTATGTAAAAGTTTTATATGACTTGATTATGTGAAATTCTTATGTCTATTTCTTTTTTACTTAATGATAATAGTAAAATTCTTATGTAAAAGTTTTAGGAACGAAGGCTTTTTATGTTTTATCTTCTTCTTATATGTATTTTGTTTTTTCAAAAGGAGTTACCCAGTCTCACCGGACAGTCCCTATAATTTAGAAATGTCATTATATTCTCAGTCTTGAGATACAAAAGCCTCTGGCCCATAGAGAACCCATGAGTGGTGAAAGGTGGGGAATACATGGTAACCTTAATGTCATTCAAAGTCAACATAGCTTGATCTTCAACCGAGAATTGTGTCTCAAAGTATCCTCCATATCTCAATTCCTTATCCGAAGCAAACTCATTGATCTGTGGCCTATACTTGTCAAACTTTGCATCAAGATAAGGAGGAGAGAAAGCCTCAACTCTAGTCTCAGTTGGGAACTTATCTTGATCCTTATACCTATCGTGTGTGTTGCTTCCACCAACCCAAATCTTTCCACTAGGAAGCACTGCTGAAGTTGAATGGTACATTCTGGCAATTTGGCTTGGCTTCAACACCCTAAACCTCAACCCTTTAGGCTTCAGAGGGCTATACAAAACGGGGGTGTAGTTAGGTGCATCAGCATCCCACCATGCTGCCGTGCCTACTTGTGCACCGTTGATGAGTAAGAGTTCTCCATTGGGGAGGATCAGAGCATCTCCCATGGTTCTCCTCGAAGGCATTAACTCTCTG
>NW_026895368.1:0-152721 GCF_033153095.1 Gastrolobium bilobum | reverse complement strand
CATGATGAAATGCTTAGTGTTTTGTTTGATTCTGGTGCCACGCATTCTTTTATTGCTGATTATGTAGCTGAAGCATTTGGTCTGCATGTGATAAAAATGAAAACTCCTATGCGTATTGTTACGGCTGTGGGAAGAGTTTTTAATGAAGACTATGTTTGTGAAAATGTGAAATTCAAGTATGAAGGCAGGGAATATTCTGCCGACTTTATTGTCTTGCACCTTGCTTCTGTGAATTTAATTCTGGGGATGGATTGGTTGTCCAAGTACTGTGTGAAGATTGACTGCTGCAGTAAAACCATTTCTGTCTCATCTCATGATGAAGAAAGGGAGTCTCCTTATTTGTCTGTACTTCAGGTGGTAAAGGCCTTGAAGGAAGGAGATTCCGGGTATGTTTTATTGGGAGGTCTGGTTGGCGTCAACAAGGAGCCAATTTCTGTTATTCCGATTGTCTCTGAGTTTGAGGATGTCTTTCCGGATGAAATTCCGCACTTTCCTCCAGAGAGGGAAATTGAATTTGCAATTGACTTATTGCCTGGTGTGGGACCTATCTCCCTTGCCCCATACCGGATGTCACCTCTAGAATTATCTGAATTGAAGAAGCAGATTGAAGACTTGTCCAGTAAGAATTTTATCAGACCGAGTGTGTCTCCGTGGGGAGCACCGGTGATCTTTGTTAAGAAGAAGGATGGGTCTATGAGATTATGTACAGACTACCGGCAGTTGAACAAGGTTACTGTTAAGAATAAGTATCCTTTGCCGCGGATAGATGATTTGTTGGATCAGTTGCGGGGTGCGACTGTATTTTCTAAGATTGATCTCCGGTCCGGGTATCATCAAATCCGGGTAAAGCCGGATGACGTCCCGAAGACAGCTTTCAGGTCCCGTTATGGGCACTATGAGTATCTGGTTATTCCTTTTGGGCTTACAAATGCACCAGCCGTTTTCATGGGTTATATGAATCGGATCTTTAAAGCCTATCTGGATCAGTTTGTGGTGGTCTTTATAGATGACATACTGATATATTCAAAGAGTAAAGAAGAGCATTCTGAGCATCTAAAGGTTGTTTTGCAGATTCTGAGAGAGCATCAGTTGTATGCTAAACCATCAAAATGTGAATTCTGGCTTTCTGAGATACAATTTCTGGGCCATGTCATCTCATCTGAAGGAGTGGCAGTGGACCCGAGCAAGATTGAAGCAGTGGTAGAATGGGAACGTCCTAAAAATGTTACAGAGATCAGGAGTTTTCTTGGTTTGGCTGGATATTATAGGCGTTTTATTGAGGGATTCTCACGGATGGTTTTACCTTTGACACGGTTAACCCGTAAAGGGAACCCATTTGTGTGGACCCAAGAATGTGAAGTGAGCTTTCAAGAGTTAAAAAGGAAGTTGACTACAGCTCCGGTATTAATATTGCCGGATCCTACAAGTAAGTTTGTGGTGTATTGTGATGCTTCTAAGTTTGGGTTAGGCTGTGTGTTAATGCAGTTCCGTCAGGTGGTCGCTTATGCTTCTCGGCAGTTGAAACCGCATGAGGAGAATTATCCGACACATGATCTTGAGTTGGCAGCCGTAGTGTTCGCATTGAAAATTTGGCGACACTTTCTATACGGGGCCGATTTTATTGTCTACAGTGACCACAAAAGTCTAAAGTATCTGTTTGATCAGAAGGAGCTAAACATGAGGCAACGCCGATGGGTGGAATTTCTGAAGGATTATGATTTTGAATTGCAATATCACCCTGGTAAAGCCAATGTAGTAGCTGATGCTTTAAGCAGAAAGACGCTTGGTATGGCCAATTTGATGATTTCCGAGTATAACTTGATTGAGAAATTCAGGGATCTCCACATTCCTGTGAATACAGAAGATAGTCCACATTTATTGACTACTACGGTAGTCCTGAATTCATTAGTTGAGCGGATTAAAGAGGCTCAATTGCTTGATGAAGAGATTCAGTCTATGAAAGAGCAGGACTTTGTGTCCACTGATAGGTTCGGTCTTAAGTTTTACAAGGATCGGATCATTGTTCCAAAAGGTCAGATGGTAGATGAGGTATTAACTGAGGGTCACATGGGTAAGTACACTATCCATCCTGGTGCTACCAAGATGTACCAAGACTTGAAACGGAATTTCTGGTGGTCGGGAATGAAGAAAGACATTGCTCTATTTGTGAGTAAGTGTTTGACATGTCAGAAAGTTAAGATTGAGCATCAGAGACCTTCTGGATTACTGCAGCCCTTGGATATTCCGGAATGGAAATGGGTCAGTATTTCTATGGATTTTGTAGTAGCATTACCGAGAACTCAGGCTGGTTTTGATTCCATCTGGGTAGTTGTTGACAGATTGACAAAGTCTGCACATTTCATACCAGTTAAAACGAGTTTCTCCACAGAGCAGTTGGCTCGGATATATGTAAGAGAGATTGTGAAACTTCATGGTGTTCCTGAAAGTATCATTAGTGATCGGGACCCTAAATTTACTTCTAGACTCTGGGATGCAGTGCAACAGGCCTTCGGTACACAGTTGAGGCTGAGCACGGCTTATCATCCCCAGACTGATGGTCAGACTGAGAGGACTATTCAGACCCTGGAGGACATGTTGAGGGCTTGTGCCTTAGAGCAGGGAAATGCATGGGATAAATATCTTCCTCTAGTGGAATTTTCCTACAATAATAGTTATCATGCCAGTTTGGGCATGGCTCCGTATGAAGCTTTGTATGGCCGTAGGTGCAGGGCGCCTACTTGTTGGTCAGAAATTGGAGAGAGGCAGTTATTTGGGCCTGATATGGTCCAAGAGACTACCGATCAAATTATGATGATTAAGGATCGATTGAAGAAAGCACAGAGTCGCCAAAAGAGTTATTATGATGCAAAGCATAGACCCCTTGAATTTTCAGAAGGGGATCATGTATTTATCCGTTTGTCTCCGACTACGGGTGTTGGGCGTGCTCTAGGAGTGAGGAAGTTGAGTCCTAGGTTCATTGGGCCCTACCAGATTATGAAAAGGGTCGGACCTGTGGCTTATCAGCTTGCCTTACCTCCACATCTGTCAAATTTGCATAGTGTTTTTCACATCAGTCAACTTCGAAAATACGTGCCGGATGAATCCCACATTGTACAGCCGGACAATATCGAAGTAAGAAAAGACTTGAAGTTTGTTGTGGGACCGTTTAAGGTTCTAGCACGTGATGAAAAAGTGTTGAGAAACAGGACTATTCCCATGATCAAGGTACAATGGGAAGGATTGACTCCTGAGGACGCCACTTGGGAGCGGGAGAATGAAATTCTCCAGCGATATCCTGAGTTTGATGTCAGGTATATGTATATTTGATATTTGATTTTGTGGGCAAAATCCTTAAAAGGTGGGGTGAATATAATGACCCTAACTGGTAAATCTTAGTTAGAGATTTAATTTAAGGATTTAAATGCCATAATTAGATTCAGTGAGCGATTTCGAGTATTTTGACTGTAATCATGACTATGTTATGAACAGTGCGTTCTGCCGGAGAATTTACAGTTTTGTGAATTAACCGGTAGAGCTTAAAATGAGCAAAATAATTTTAGGAACATAATTTGAAAATTCTGATGACAAATATGAGTTCAGAACGAAAAATTGTATAGTCTGGCACTTTCCGTGAAAATCTCGTGAATAGTGTTTCTACCGGGTATTTTGTACTGCTGTTTAAGCAACCGGTAGAGTCCAGAAATAAATAATTGATGAAATAAGAATAAGAAAGTCCAATATATGCCAAGCAAGTCAATATAGGCCCAAGAAAATGATAAGTTTATAAGTTTTAAGTTTCGTAAGTAAAGGAAGTACAATTAGTGATGCACAGTGCATTTCGTCAAAAACGGTGCAAAAACCATACTGTGAATTATGAATATTGTTCCTTAGGAAATAAAAATTAATGTAAATGATTTTAGGAAATAAAAAATATGTTTGTAGCTTTGAGTTAGTTCCGGGTCAATTTAAGTTAAAATACGCGATAAAAAAACATCCGATGAAAATGGCCACATGTGCCTATATAGCCTTGTCACTTAAATGAAACACTATTCATTTCAGATTTTCTTCTTCTCTCTCTTGCATGGCCGAGCTGCACATGGAGGGGAAGGGGCTAGGGTTTCAAATTTTCCTTCTTTGATTTCTTCATCATCCATCCACCAAATCCAATGACCCACCACATGAAATTGATTGGAAACCACTCAATGAATCCATTCCACCTATCCATTTGAGCTATAGTTGAGTGTGTGAAGAGTTATTCCTCCTCTCATTTTCGAGTTACTATTCATTGGAGGAGAAAAAGTGAGTTTTTGGATGGAGCTTGGCTTGGAGATTGCTCTCTAGGCTTTGTACAAGTGTTTAGAGGTAAGAAACCTCTATTTCCATGATATTATTTTGATGATTTAAGTTATGAAATTGATGAGCATATTTTGTTGGGAAATAATTGATGTTAGAATGTGAAATTTATGATGGATTATTGTTGTTTAGGAAGTTATAGTGTTGAGTAAGCATCCACATGTGATATAAAAATTTAAAAGTCCTATTGCATATTCCTCCTAGGTTTCGGCCATCATGGAGTGAGTAGGAGTTATTGTGGAAAAAATTATATTATGTATTGTGAAGGTATAGTGTGTTGGAAATGAGTGAAAATGGATGAGTTAGTAAGAATGCCTAAGTAAAAAGGACTTGGTGTCTAAACTCAAAATAGGAATTTAGTGGAAGCATTCCTAGGTGTTTGCAAGTTGTAATGAAGTAACGAAAATGCATTGTAAAAGAGAAGGATCTTTGGAAATTCCCCTTGTAGGATTCGACCTATAGGGTATTTAGGGATATATTTTGTACATTTTATTTTAAATAAAATGTGTTGTAATAAATTGTATAAAGGTGATGAGTTTTGAAGAAAAATAGCATGATTTATGTTGAAAATTCCTAAGGGAATGGTTGATTAAATTAAAGAACACCAACAGTTATAAAGAGGTCTAGACTTGTGTATTGGCATAGGATTGGCAAAAATGCAAAGAAAGGAAAATAAGCGATAAAATGTATGCTTATGAAATAATTATGGTATTGCATCATTTTATTGATGCATTGTAAATTATTCTCTAGGTGTGCCTAGGGATTGAGAAGGATCGGAAATCTCTTGAAGCGATAAAAGTAACTTGTTCCACAAGTAAGCGTATTGGTAAAGCTTCAAGAGGTAAGCTCTATGTTTAAGGAGTCTTTTCCTGCTTGAGTGCTCCACCATGGTTAGTGAACTATGGTTGGACTGTATGACTGTGATTTAGATGCTTTGTATAGATGCATTCATATAGAGTTATTTGATAACATGATATGTTTTGCTCTGATATGACTTCTGTAATATGATTTCTGTAACAATCTCTGGCCATTGATTGTATAGTACCCGGACGTCCGCTTTGGGGTCCTCCCTCGGGACTGATGGTGTACTCCTCTGATATGTCTGGTTCCGCTTTGGGGTCCTCCCTCGGGAACACGTGCGTTGATTTCCGCTTGGGGTCCTCCCTTGGGAATGACGGCGCACATCTCTGATATGATATGGATATATGCTCGGTTCTGTTATGATATCTGTTATATGTTGTATTTGTATACTCTGTATCTGAATTTCATGCAGGAGTGAGCCAGGGGTATGGAGAATTCTCTATAAACCTGGAGCTTATTGAGATTTGTAATCTCACCCCTCTTTGGGGACACATTTTCAGGTGCCCAGATTTCCGGTGAGTCCTCACTAGGCAGGGACACGACACGTGGCTGAGGCAGTTGACAGACCGGATTTTGAGTGGCTGTAGGCTGCTACCTTTTTGGAGTGTTTGATGTATTTTAGTATTTTCGCATTTGATGGATCATGATATTGATCCTTTATTTTGTATATGGCCTGTATATGTTTTGTACATGTATGTCAGTTTGATGCATGTACATTTGAGTATTCAGGAACGTTATATGATGATGTAGTATTCAGATAGGTTTATGTTTTGATGGCATGCTGTTAGATTTAGTGGCACGGAGCCATGTTATGCATGCGCCCATGTATGGGTATTCGATTATATTTGGATATCTGGTATTTCTGAATTGATATGTTGTATAAACTGTTTATCAGGAAATGCTTCTGAGTGGGATTGGAAAATCCCCAGTTGTCCGATTTATAGAGGAAACTCTGCCCGATTTTCGTTTACGCCGAGAAAGAATTAAGTTAGAAAAAGAAAAAAGTTAGCTCATATTTTCGTAAGTTAAGTCTTCCGCTGTTTTCTGTTTTATCATATGTATGTTAATTGAACCGGCTCGAGACGGGGATGTTACACCCTCTCTCAAGTATCTATGAATGAGATTCCCTTGAGGGTAGGCTGATCACTATGCACAATAATAATCGATATAGTCAAGGCGTGGGGTGTGTGCATAATGACAAGCTAAGAGAGAGGATTTTTTTAGAGTGTGTTCCTTATTAGTTTAACCCCTTATTTATAGATGGGTTACCTGAAGGAGTGTACTTCTGGGCCTCTTAGGAATATTGGGGGCCCAAGTCCAACTACTTAGTTGTCTGTATATGATCGTCATCAATAGGAGATTCTCTTTCTTTTGTGTTGTCCTTTATTGGTCCTTCTAGAATATGGACATTTGTCAGGTCCATAACAGCTTCAAAAATTGTGGGCCCCACAAAATATTGTATGTGTAAAAAAAAAATTTGTGTCATTTTAAATAATGAATTCAAACCCCTTAGTATAATTATTTCAACTTCTATAAAATAGAGTAGCTAGGTGTAAATAGATTAGCATAAGTTAGGCTTTGACTTAAATAAATTAGATCCGTGTAAAAAACTTTAAGATTGGCCTGGCCTGACCTTTTAGTCTGTATAGGCCCAGATTACAAGTCTGGTCTGACATGTATTTAAAAAATAAAAGCCTTGGCCTAGACCTGTTAGCCTGTTTAAGCCTATTAAACATTCAATATTTAATAATTTTGAATAATAAAGTAATATTAGTTTAGTTATTTTTTAATCAAAAAAATATTTCTGCAGTTACTGCAGATAAGTTATCTGCAATAAGCCCAATACGACGTCGCTTTGGAGCGAAAATCATGATATTTTTATAATTTTAATTTATTTCAGAGTTATTATAGTCTTTATAATTATAATTTTTTAATATTTCAATCCCAAAACGATGTCGTTTGCAGTAACTGCATAAAATTTTTTTTGATTAAAAAATAACTAAAATAATATTATTTTATTGTTCAAAATAATTAAAATAATAACTTTATTTATTTTATTTAATATAAATAATATGATATAGGCCGGGCCATAGATTTATAGGCCCGACATGTACAAAAAAGCCTATTGTTTATTTTTTAAATAGATTTTTTTAAAAGTCTAGGCCTGTTTTATTTGACTATTTGTAATAAGTCAAACCTGACCTAATATAGGCTATAAGCCATAGGCCCTATAAGCCGACATTTCCCATTTAGACCCTTAATTACTACTTACTAGTCTTACACAACTTCTACAAAATTCAAAAAAAATCAAGGATAGTTGTTACATAAAATAAAGTGGTAAGAATTACTCATTCGTTTAATTTTTAATAAATATGCCAACTTATTATATATGCTAAAAAAATTTAACAAAAAGATTCTCACTATCCAGCATTTTTATGTAAATGTCTTAGTTTTATAATTTCATTCTTTCAAAATTGAACAGTAATAATCAAGTTAGCTCATCCCAAGGATATATACCATACCCAGCTTATTGCATAGTGGCACCACATGCACTGCTCCAACCTGGCAGATATGAAAACTTATCACTTTCATATGTGGATAATTTGACCATAGAGTTTCCTTCAAAACCTAGTATAATTTCCGTATGTGAAAGTAAAAGGGTCCTAATATTAAAGTAGCCGTTGACAGAATCGATAATATAATGGTCGTTTTTCTATGTAAGCAATAACACATATAATAAACAAATCAATAATTACAAAATTATTGCATATGGTCACATGTTCTCCATACTCTTTGTGGACACTATAGTCCCCAAACATGCTGGGAATGCTCTTATTTGCAACTATTATTATCTCACAATAACACTAACCACCCTATCATACATGTCCTATTAGGAACCACCAAGCACGTGGCCACTAAATCTCGATCTTTTCGTGATTCTACCATTATATATAGTTAGTTATGTCCACTGACAAAACTTTGCTCAAAATCGTAGTTGGCTTCTCAGAAACTGTCATCATAATGCCAAAATCTTCAGCCATTTGCAAAATATTTTTTAAACCATGTTCACTTGATCCCGTAAGCATATCAGCGCAATACTTTAATATAAAAAATGGATATTTTTTGATGTAATGCAGATGTTCTCACATGCATTGTTTAACACACAAATGGATTCTAATTGGGTATATTATGTAACTCATGGATAAGGTTAAGTGCTACTCTTAAGGTTTGTTGTCATATTACAATGTTCTGATGGGAAGTTTCACTATATATGTGTGTGGGTAAGATGTGTTAACTTTTTGCTTATTACAATTATAGCATATAGTTTGAAACTCGTGACTTAAAAGCTCTCAACTTGCCATAAGCAAATACTATTTTGAACATGAATTGGAAAATGTATCCTCTATAATTACTCAAGTCATTATCATTACATAATTTCAACCAAGAATGTTCACTAGTATTAAAATTTCTGTGAACCTAGCCCCATTGCTTTTTTCTTTTTTTTTTTATTAATTCTAACCCACGAACACACATTTCTAAAAAATTAACCTTTGTCTTTTTCGCCTAGTGAAATTAATTAATTCACAAGAGATGACAAATGAGTAACCAGAAATATGGCAAATTAGCAATACTCGTTCATTTGTGACAGCCAATAATAACTAATATGATGATGCGGTGGTACCATGCTTCCCAAGAAAAACTCTGAAAACACCATGTACGATTAAAAAAAAGAAGAAGGAAAATGTCACACAATCAATTCTCACAAGGACTAATCTTATTTTTGATTAACTTGTGATTAAATTTAATTTTTTTATTTGATGAATAAGGATAATAAGAATCGACCTACAAGGACTTATGACCTAGCCTATATTAGATCAGACTTGGCCTATTACAAATAGTAAAATATAATAGGCCTAGATTTTTAAAAAAAAAATATTTAAAAAACAGATCATAAGCTTTTTTGTACATGTCGGACCTACAAGTTTACAGGTCAGCCTATATCATCTTATTTATTTTAAATAAAATAAATAAATAAAATTATTATTTTAATAATTTTAAATAATAAAGTAATATTATTTTAGTTATTCTTTTAATTGTTGAATGTTTAATATGCTTAAACAGACTAATAAGCCTAGGCCGAAGCTTTTATTTTTTATATATATGTCAGGCTCGACTTATAATTTAGGGCTTACACAGATTAAAAGTTCAGACCAGACCCAATATTTTTTACACATGTCTAATCTATTTAAGTAAAAGCATAACGTAGCCTAGCCTATTAATTTACACCTGGAATCATTTGTCCCGAAAACTTAATTAGAAGAAGAAGAAAACAAATAAATGATTTTATTAGATAAAAAAAATAGATAAGAAAGGTGAAGCTGAAGTGTTAATGAACATTACATTATTTGAATATCTCAAAAAAAAAAAAACATTACATTACATTATTTGAATTTATGTATCTGCATGCGAATTCACCTGAGCTGAAGTTTCTACAGTTACTTTGCATGTCAGTGAACAGTTATTTTGACCACTGTCATCATTGGCATATTATCCACACAAGGGAAAAGAAAAGTGTAGAGAGAGAGAGAGAGAGAAGTAACTTGAAAGTTGGGGGGGTGAAATGGAGTTTGCAAGATGGTAGAGATTAAAGACAAGAGAATTGAAAGTGGGTGACAGCGATATCACATGAAATATTGAGTAAGGACTCTGATGATCCACTCCTGCTCCTTCCTTTGTCATGAACAAAGAAAATCGACAACGTCCCATTCACGAGAATGACCATTTCCAACTCTCTTTGTTTTCTTCCACCCTTTCCATTTGCTTGTCGTTTTTCCTTCTTGAAATGTGTGTTTGATTCCCTTCCTCTTTTTTTATACATACTTTTGTCAAGTTTCATTGGATTTTGTTCACTCATGCTATATTTTTTTTGGTACAATCACTCATGCTATACTTATTGATGAAATCAGCATGCATAAATCTTTAGCCTCACACCACTTGCAATTTTTTTTTTTCTTCAACAGTACTAAGGTTTGATTCAAAAGCAAGCAAAAATAATTGGATTAAAAAGAAAATGTTATAAATGTAAGCAAAGAATCTCCTTTTTTTGTTTTTGTGGTCCATGCTATATAATAATTGCCTGCAATCAGACACCAGATAATTGGAAATTTTCTCATAACCCATTATACTCAAAAAGTTTAAAGAAAACTTGCTATATTAATTAACTTATAAAAAAAAGGTGATGAACCCTTTATTCTTTGATATAAAATTTTTCAAACCCCATAAAGAAAAATTCATACTTGATATATCTTATTTTATACATAAAGTTTACCAAAACATGGGTTTTAATTTAAGAACTCATTAAATTAAAAAGTATGGTAATAAATTGACACCCTCTTGATTTCATCCGGAAAACTACATATTCCAATTTGAAAACTCTCTCCCTTTCTTGATCAATTGAAATGTTGTGGCTCCAACCATGGCCAGAGGCCAGATTGCTCATCAATGCCACAAAACATGCTGCTTAAGCTCTCTTCTTTGACCATGTGATCAATCTTTTGGCACTGAAGATCTGGCCTTGAAGTAGTACTAGTTTGGAAAAGCTGAGCCACTCCTGTTGGTCTAGCAGAAGATGGAAAGAGGGTTCTGCTGGTGTGTTGAGCTGATAGAGGACTATCAATAGCTGGTGTTCTTGAGATATCCAACTTAAGTTCTGAGCTGTTTTCACTTCTATTGCTGCTTGATCCCTCTGTTTCCTTATTGAGGTTGATAGATTCAGTTGGTTCTCTGCTTTTCAGTGCCAATATCTGCAGCATTCACAAAAGTTAAATTAGCTAATTCCGAAAATGGCACAAATTATATGCAGTAAAGGTTGGAGTATAAAGTATAAATGAATTAAAACAAGTGTCAATCTGAAAATAATTATTTCCAAAACCAAGGAAACTATGCAAGAGTAACATGCCATTGAGTGGAAACTGGTCTTAATGAAGTTGCTGTGGATCATAGGAAAAAGCAACTTTGTAGAAAGTCATCATTAGTTTGAGAAGTTGATGAAAGGAAATAAAGGTTCTGAAAACTATGAACTTTTTTTTTATACTTAGAAAAAAGTATCATGATTACTTAGCTTCAGTCTACAGAATCAAAACAACCATATAAAGCAGAACTGGAACATCTCTTTATTTCTTCATAAAATTAGTATAAGAATTTTTTTTTCTTCTCTTCTCAGTTCTCTTTTAACATAATAAAGCTATAAAGAAAAGAGAAAGATAAAACTTTTAGGACACTAAAGAACCGTTTGATTGGATCATGAGTTGAGAAAATTACAAACCTCTGTCTGAAGATTTTGGTTCTGAGATTGAAGTGCATCATTATCTGCCTTGACAGCATCATATTGTCTTTTGAGAAGATCATAGTCTTTCTCCAACTGTTTAGTCTTCCACCTAGCCCTTCTGTTTTGGAACCATATAGCAATCTGTCTAGGTTGCAGCCCAAGAGCCCTTGCCAGCTGCATTTTCCTTTCTGGTTCAAGCTTGTTTCCCAATTCAAAGCTCTTCTCAAGTGTCTTCACTTGTTCCATGTTTAGCCTCCTCTTCTTCTCCCCAATCTGTGATCCATCATCAGACAATTCTTCCTCAGCATTAGCTTCTTCTCCAAGCTCAAGCCCTGAAAATGACATAGATCTCTTGCCTAGAAAGGATGCTCCTCCTGCATCATCAACATATGAAACCCTGGTATTAGTCCCATAATATTAAACTAGTTTGGTGTTGTGTGTGTGCTTTTGTGTTGTTTTACTGAAAGAGAGTACCATGGTACTCTTGAGGTGCACATGAGGTTATGATTGAGTTGAGTGAAGCTGGAGTTTGCTGGTCATCTTGATGAGGGGTTTGTAGCATGAAATTTGCTGGGAAGAAAGCCATATCCTTGCCTGTCACTGATCTTCAATAGCTGAATGATATTTTGATTATCATGTTGTATGACAAGATAAGATTGCTGATGCTAATAGGTTAGACCGTGCTGTTGTGGAGGAAACTAAGGTCTAGAGCATATCATCTTCTGCTAAATTGAAGAGGATGACAAATTGTTTTGAAGGATGGCTTATATATATGGCTTATCAGTTTTAGGGAGAGGTTGAGTTCTCTTAGGTGAATGTTTTGGAAAGGTTAGACTATATTGTTGTGGAAGCAACAATGACAAAGACTAAGGTCTAGTGCACAACTCTTCTGCTAAATTGAAGAGGATGGACAAATTGTTCTGAAGTATGGTTTATATACCTTATCAGTTTTAGAGAGAGCTTTTGTTCTCTTATGTGAATATTTGGAAAGGAAAAGGTGAAAGTAGAAAGAAAAAGGGGGGGGGGGGGGGGGAGAGATGTTTTAATCTATAGTTCTATACATCAACTTCAATATATATCACTTGGAATTTTTTTTCTCATTGTATGTAAGTTGCTATTGTTATATTTAATTTATGAACATGAAAAGGAAAAATAATTAGTTAAACTTTTTACACTGAAAAAATTGCAGGCTATTAGATGTCAGAATGACGTTTAGTGTTTGGAAAAAGAATAAAGAAAATTAGAAATATATTTAAATAGGAGGAAAAGAAAGCTACCTCCTCCGCGTCAACCTGTCTAATATTCCATTGGAGTGTGTGCTTATGTAAGCCCGTTAGTTGCAATTATTTTCCTAATGATAAATTAGTTTCTCACTTAGGAGACAAGCAGCAGGGCTTTTCTTTACAAAGAAAGTTGTCTTTAATAATAGCTATGGAATTGGAAATGCAGCTATAGAGGCTTTTCATGTCCATGATTCCATAGTTAAGGCCAAGAAATGGAGATTCGTATATTATATATTGGGGTCCGGCTCTTTATTAATCGTTGTAGTATTAGTATAATTAATGAATCTTTTCTTAATTTTTCTCTTGGCCGTTTAATTTTCTTGAACCTTTTAGAATCTGCACCTTTGTGACAGGTTCATAACAATTCTTTTATTTATGGGTTTAGTGTGTGTCGTTCAAAAGGATACAACTTATGTTCTTTTAGTGACTTGTCATACTCTGTGTAATTTTGAAAAATTTTTTTTTTTTTACTTTACACATCAGCGATGTGACTGAGGAGAGAGAAAAGAAAACAGCTTTTTAGATTTACATAGAGTATGACCGGTCATACTATGTGTAAATCATCTAAAAAGACACAACTTGTATCCTTGTAAATGATAGTCTTTTTACCCTTTATTTATTAATAAAAGCATAAACAAAAGGCAGTAGATGGGGCAGGTGTTCTTACTTAGAGAGGGGAAGAGGGGTAGGGGTTTCTTAGGAAAAGAAACTTAATTTGATGGTGTGGTGACAAACATTTTTATGTTGTCTTAATTTCATGAAGAAGAAAAAAGGAGGTTACTTAAGGGAAAAAGAGAAATGAGTTGGCTATAACTTTGAATCCAAAAGAATGGATTGGGTTTTTCTTGGGGGTAAGATGAGAAAGTGAAAGATAGAAGAGGCAGGAATCTAGGGGATGGGTCCAATGAAGAGGGGCAGGGTTTGCTACCTAACCTACCAACAGGTATCGTGCATTATTAGGATGAAGCTCTTTCGCATCAACCATTATCCCTGGCATAAGTTTCAGCCAAGCTCTTATCTAAATGCCTGTGTGTCTACCTATGTGATGAGGGTTGAAAATCCAAGCTAACACTGTGTTGTTATTACCCTACCATAGCTTGGTCTTATTTGTCTTCTTCCTTACCATATATATGTCCATCTACATGCATGCCACATTGCCACTGCTCCTCTCACTATGGTTACACTGCCAACTCTCTTCTAAATGGCCTGCAGTACATACCCTTGTATACATTATATATATGCATGTATCCTCTTCCAATTCCCCTTTCTCTCTCTTGCTCAATCTTCAACACATTAATATAAATATTCTTACGGTTGAATAAACAATTGAAATCTCTTAAAACAAAACCCAACATGCATATTTTTTTTATATAATATATAATGATATATGCTTTGTGCAACCAATGTGGTTTTCCCTTCTACTTGCCAATGTGCCTAATTTTTTTACCATACAAGTCAACCATGGGACCATTTGTTAAGGCCATAATTAACATGGTGAATAGGAGATAGTGTTCAAGATTTGGATACTCTTTAACTTCAGGTGCCCTTTTTTTAATATTTTTTTTAGTTTAGATTGGCTTATGATGTGTTCTGGATACTACTCATCTTAGGCCCACCAGTTGAGTCTAGGGTTGGCAAAACGGGTCAACCCGGCTCAACCTGGCCCAACCCACATTCAACTCGTAAAAAACGGGCCGGGTTAGGGTTGGCCCGAAAAAATAAACGAGCCAGAAAACTCAACCCAGCCCGACCCGAGCCGGGTTAGGGTTGGCTCGATAATCAGCTCGCGGGTTGGCTCGGAAAAAAGCTCGCGGTTTGGCTCGGAAAAAAGCTCGCGGGTTAGCTCGAAATGATGCCAGTGGGTTGGCTCGCGAGTTGGCTCAAAAAAATTGATTTTTGTGGAACTAGTCTTATTTATGGACTTGTATTAAACAAGTTTAAAGTTCAAAATGTAAGCTTTCATCTTCCACTGATCAAAATTAAGCTAAATAAAATCAAACGGTCAAAAAAAAAAAGAAAAAAAAAATATTTGACAGCAATAAACATACAAATGGACCAAAATGCTACCCTATTCTTAATAAAATTTATAAGTTTCTAATTGAAAAAGCTAATTATTTATAAGTTCAAAATGTAAGCTTTCATCTTTCTTATTATTATTATTATTTTTTAATACAGTCATATTATTTTTTTTATTTTTTTTAATTAAAAAAAATACCCAACCCGCAAGCTGGCCCGTTTGACCCGCGGGCTGGCTCGTTTGGGTCTGGGTTGTATCAGGTCGGGTTGAGTCGGGTTGGCAGCTCATTTAGGCCAACCCAACCCGACTCATTTAGGACGGGTTGCGAGCCAACCCTCGGGTTGGCTCGTTTTTGCCATCCCTAGTTGAGTCCAATCTCCTAAACCCGCAGTCTAAAATATTCTAGAGGGCACCCATGGCAAGCCATAGAGGCTCACCATTGGGACATTTCTCGATCCCTGAACTGCTGCTCCTGTACACTGACAGAGGGCAGCATGGAGGGGACTCTCATGGCTTGGAGACAGCTCATGGGCTGACCAACGGTCTTCCCCATGCTGGAGAGGACTCTCCTCTCTAAATACCCCCTCACACATGGAGGGGGGATCTTCTCCCCCACTCTTTACTATGTTGTTACTCTGCTCACTTGGTAGATTCATCCTTCCATACACACACCCCCCTTATGTGTAACGTCTGGCAACTTGCAAGAATCAACGACTGTCCACACACACTAACACTAGACTTTTCAGCGTGTTTTGTCCTCACTCGCACACTTCCCGAGAAAACTTCCCAGGAGGTCACCCATTCCAGAATTGCCCCAAGTCAAGCACGCTTAACTATGGAGTTCTTCCAGCGACGGGGGTACATGAATGAATCGAATCAACACCCGAAAGAGAGGGATTCCACAGACTGTGCTGGTATGAGACAGTATAGTTGGGAATAGCTTATAAGAATTAATTGGTACTACCTATACTAACAAGATGCATCTACTTTTCGGTAGCCCGGAACAGAAGAACTCCATAGTTAAGCGTGCTTGACTTAGGGCAATTCTGGGGTGGGTGACCTCCTGAGAAGTTTTTCCGGGAAGTGTGCAAGTGAGGACAAAGCACGCTGAAAAGTCTCGTGTTAGTATGTGGGGATAGTCGTTGATTCTTGAAGCGACCGGACGTTACATTATGCTCCATGGGAAGCTCCACTAATGCCTTGGTCTCTACCATTACCACTATAGACACCCCATATATCAACATACGTCACCCTTCATGGCACACATTTTATATACACCAACCGTACATGATGCAAGGCAATTCATAACAAATGTACGGCTTTGGTTATACGAGACACTATTGGTGAGACTAACATTTTACCTTAATAAGATTTAATGTGGGTCGGAATTAAGTCGAATCATAACATTTGAGATGATGATGGTAAGCAGAAAGAATTACGTCTTGATTAGTAACTACAATTTTTTGGTCTAGTAATAAACGCGAGACGGGAAATAAAGACGGGGAAATAAAGGCTCATGAAATTACATTCATCTTTTCTAGGCAACAACAATTAATTTACTACAAGATTTGGCTACGACCTGAATTTAGCTTTGGGATTGGGGTTTTCACATACCAGTGAAAAGGACATGTACAATTTTGCTATTGATCATGACTGCAGTTTTTTCAAATTTTCATACATATGATATGGGGATGAAATCATTACCCAACCTATGCATACATGACCCACTGATACTATGTCAATACGGACAATGAACCTTCATCTAAACACATTAACAAGTAAAACGTACACACAACTTTACTACTGTTATTTTTTCCGTTATTGTTCTGTCATCATCCTCTATCTTACATTTCAAACAGGAACTTAACAGACATATTGGACCCATGAAAGGAATTAAATTTCCAATAAATGGTCCCAAATTTGCGAAATCAGCTATAAACATGCACGACCATTCGCTCCTTGATTTAACGTCTTCGAGACTTTATGATAAGTACATCAGTTGATTCAACATTTAAAATTGATGGTGTGATTTTGACACCAATATAAATTCAGATAAATCATATCTATTAATATAACTTACATGAAAATTGGTTCCTTTATAGTATTCATATACAGTAAGTTATCTGCTTAAGAGTATGATTAAATTTTATGTAAGAATCATAATGATATAAAATTTACTCTCCAATACGTACAAATGAGGTAAAAAAATTTACATGCAAATTATATTACCCAACCTTATTCTACAAAAATAATGGGATATATATATATATATATGAAAAAATATTTCTACAGCCACTTTAGATAAGGTTATCTATAGCTATCTCAAAAACTATGTCGTTTTAATCAATGAATAGTGTTTCTGTAATTTTAGGTGAATTAATAAAGGGTGTTGAAAACCTTATCTAGAATTACAGAAACACCCTTTATTAATCAAAACGACATAATTTTTGAGACAGTTGTAGATAATTTTATCTAAAGTGACTATAGAAATATTTATCCTATATATATATATATATATATATATATATATATATTGTTGAGAAAACGATGAGATAAAACTGAATCTATTGATAAAGAATTGTTTTAAGTTAATCAATAACCTGAAGTTCGAGTCTCTAAGGGGCCGTTTGGTACACGGATTTTTTTTCAGATTTTCGAAAAACTGAAATTTTTAAAATTTTAAATTTTCAGATATTATTGTAAACTGAATGTAAAAATCATATTTTTGAAAATCGAGATTCCCGGACAAATAAAAATTTCTTCTATACCAAACGCTCCTTAAAAATGAAGTCTCTTGAAATTTAGGAAGAAAAATTTTGTTATTCATATGATTTTACTCCGCTCTATATATCTCAACACGCTCCAATTGAATTAGTCAAATAATTGATTCGGTGTATAATATATAAAAAATAAAATAAAAATGAGATAGAGTGATGAATCTGTGTATTGTGATGATGGGACGTGAATAGGGTCCCATTTACATACTGGTTTGATATGTAGCCAAAGACAAGCAGCTCTCGCAGCTTCACGTGCCTTCATTAGTTGTAAACTGAATGACTACCCCATTGGCATTGGGTGGATCCACGTTCCTTACTCTTTCTCTTCTCTAACTAAGAGAATAAAATATAACAAATACAAATCAATTTTTTTAAGTGGGGAAAAAGAAAAAAAAGAAGAAAAAATAGCTAATGAATCTTCTCATCCACATGCTCTTATGCTTGTATGTTCAGTTTACTCAAATCCCATGTGCTATCTTTGCTTGACATCTCTTTTTCAAGAGTGTTCCCCTTTTTTTCAATTCCTCCTTCTCCTCAATTTTTCTAAAGTTTTTTTTTTTTTTTTTTGGGATTTTCTTGAGGAGGCGATATGCATTGATAGTGATACGTCAACTACTGGGTCCAGTTATGTTTTTGTTCTTTAAAATATTTCCTCGTGGCCATGTTTTTTTTTCTCAACTTTTCTCAGAGGAACAGATGGCCCATACATCACAACCGTCCATTGCGGAGGATAGTTCCCTAATTGGATGCATCTTAAAAATACTATTTATTTCAGTCATAAAGAAGCTATATTACTTTACCCAAAGGAGATAAAATTAAATAAAGGATAAATCTTTTAAAGATAGAGGTATGATTATTTTGAGCTTTAAAAAAGTTAATATTAATTTAATCTTTCAATTATAACAAAAAAAATATAATAACGTAGCTCTTTTGAAAATAAAAATAAAAAATCTTTCAATTATAAATAATAACCTCAAGTTAATCTTTCAGTTACAAAAAACTTGTATAATTTTTTTTTAATTTTAAAAATAATATTCATTTAATGTGTTTGTCTCAAAGTTCAAACTTAAAATGATCATCTTTAAGTTATTTTTTATAATTAACGGGTTTAATCGATATTAAAAAATAATAATAACGTTTTTTATGTTTACATGAATAAAAGGATGATTTAGTCTAAAATAAAATAAAGACCAGGGAAAGACTGAGATAAAGAGAAATCGAAAGAGAAAGGGCAACAGTATACAGAGGGACATCTTTCTTCTTTTTTCTCCTTTTATTCTTTTTTTTTTTTTGAATAGGAATTTTATAATTCTATTACTAAATCAATCATTAAGTCATCATGAGTAAGTTAAAATTAACGAAACATTAAATTCTCTTGATTATTTTGGGTAATGTAATCTAAGATGCATTTTAAGAAATATTATTATAAAGATTGATAACGATTTTTTAAAATAAAATTTTTGTTCTGAAACCCAGCAAACAGCTATAGAAAATTTTATCCATGTTTTGGATGCCACACATATGAATGTTGAGACAGAAATATTTGATAAATAAAAGTGAAACAAAATTTTATATAAATAGTTTATGAAAATTATTAATAACATTTTTCGTACAGTTGAAAAGTTATTGTTTTGTCCTAGTTGATTAATGATTATCTTCTGAAAATAAATTATTTAATTATTTTGTTTTGACTGAGGAGATGGCAATCACCATAACTGAATAATATATATATTTATATTGGAAACAGAATAATATTTTTAAAGATTGAATGAATTTCTATCCTCCTCTCTTCGTGCATAAATTGCAAGATAGGAGCAAATTTAATCAACTAGGCAATGTTCAAGGAACAAGTTCTTTTATGCTTTGTACTATTCACACTTTATTATATAAAGTAGATTAACCTTTTCTTAGTGGCAAAAAGAAAGAAAGAGCAGGAAAAAAAAAAAACAGAATTGACCTGTCACCCATTAAACAATAGATAGATTACCTGCACCTAAGCATAACATGGCATGCCTGCATCAACGGCAGACAAGGTTTGTTTTGCTATGTGGCTAATTTAATTTTTTTTTGCACCAACTTGGATTATAAATTTCATTACTCTTTCATTACATAAACCTTATGACCCAAAAAAATTATTATAAATTAATATGAATGCCAAATTCCCACCGCAGGAAGTAAAAGACAGTACATAACTTCCCCATGCTCATTTTTATGACTACTGCAACAAGTAACTTGTCCCATAAGTAAATAATTCTTGGTAAAAAATTGCAAATTTTTCTGTATTTGAGCAAATACTGAAGGAAAGCTTATCCTTTCATATAGGGCTTTTGTATCCAAACTTCACGGACCTACCTTTATCAAGCATTCACTTCGATTCCCACTCTTCTGTTCAAATTCGATACCTTAATCTCTCTTCTGATTGAGGAGCAACATATTTTAGGGTGCATTTGTTTTAAATTTTGGCAGAATTATTTTTGAAAGAACTACTTTTAAAAGAAATATCGCTAAAAAAATAAGTTTATATGAAAAGTTAAAAAAAAAAAAAATTATTTAGATGATACAATAAAAACTTCAAGGATCACTATAACCGACTCCATCCTTGCACGATCTAATTCAAAAATTTCACCTAATTGAGCGCGTCTAGCATATTTTTTCACAACGTAAATATACTTATGCTGTTATAAATTTAGTCTCAAACTTACAATCAAGTTCACTCAACAAAAAAATTAAAAAAAAATAATTCTCAAAATCAATTATATTCATTACAGAATTGGTTTTGGAAATAGAAAAATAAATAAATAAAAAATTTCCAATCTGACACTCATTCTGTGTCACCTCATTTCAAAAGCCGGAAACGCAATTCTGGTAGCAACATAACACACACTTAACCAGCAACATGCTTTTGCATCCCAAACCAGGCACTAGTCAACCGTTGATAGGTTCTATTTTACAGCACAGACACAGCACACAAACATCCCTTGAAGATTAGCTTCAGACAACCTATGGTGTTTCACATGCCAGTGTGCTCTACTTTCAACAAAACTACCTCAACATTAGCTTCGTACATTATCTACAATACCACATGCGACAGGGATGGATGATACGGAATTTTGTGCATGGCCTAGTCTATTACGCAACTCCGAGAACAAGATTAATTTTCAAAATTGATCTCATCTTATTGTAATCACTAATTGACTGAATAACAGTGATTACAAAAACGTATTACTATATTCACCTAAGCTTTCTTCTATTGTTTTATCAGTTAACATATTACATAGAATACAAACGCCCAAAATGTGGGGGGAAAAATGAAAGAATTTGAATATGGGATGCGCTTTCTGTGGATTGGAAAGCAACATAACAGATAATTACCGTGTCAGCTCTTCATACTTAGATACGTTCTTCCAATTTCTGAGGATCATGTACAAGTTAAATATTACCAGATTCGATCTCGTAATCGCTAGCCAATATGAAATCCTGATGACTTGAAGGAACTGCTAGACAAATTTGGCAGTTTGAGAGTTGCAATAATACCGCCCACAAGAGCACAGAAGGAAGCCAAAACGAAAGCAGGAATATTGCCGCCGCCAAAAAGAGCATCCCATGGACCAGAACCAAGGGATATAATCATCTAAATACGCCAATAATACATCAAAACAGTATTCACAATATCGACAAGAAATTTAAACATAAAGAGTAGAATGCATTGTTCCATTAGTAAGGAAGGGAGAATCATTCTGATCAACTCTTACTAAGTCTAATATATAAGCAGTCATTCGTAAGCCACAATGCCACTACTCCAATCCAGACAGATACCACAGATATAATAATAATAAGAAGAAGAAGAAGAAGAAGAAGAAGATAATAATTAATTGTTGCTTCCTGAATTTGAACCAGTGACCTTTCACTCAAAAAAAATAATTTTATCACTGCGCCAGGCTTGCCCTTTTTTAATTAATTACTTAATAAAAAAAACAAAATAAAAAATAAAAAACCAATAGGAAATGAATGGAAAGGTTGAAGAGTAGCGGGGAAATTCCACCTAGGTTTCTTTTACCTTCTATTGTTCCTTAAAGCAGTTTTTTTAGATACAATGTGGTTTTTCAGTCGTAATAAATTTTAAAAATCCTGTTGTAAATGAATTGAACTGGAATTTTCTCTGAAATTAATAAGGAAGAAGTTAGGGGAGAAAAAGTGTAAAGCTGTTAATTGCATAGAGAAGATCAAAACACCATACTGCACATAATTAGTATTGCAATATGAACAGACATATAAAAGCGATATCAAACTGCACTTGAAAAAAGAAGATTATGATAAAGATTTTACAACTCCAAAAGGATCTGCTCTCCAAGAAAGGTGGAGTAACAGTCAGCATTATTTAAGAAGAATAAACTACCTGTGGAACGACAATTGCAAGATTTAGAACTCCTATAGCCAATCCTGCATAACCAACCAAATATCTTGAAATCAGAAACTCAACAGACCAGAACTTACGCATATAATCTAACATCTAATACCAACCTTGGCCACCACCTGAATCAGCAGTCAACTCTGCTGTGACCGCAAAGGGAACACTATAGGTAATCTGCCACAAACATGGGATTATCCAGTCATGAACTTCCATATATATTAAACGAACTATTACTAAGATTAGTTAAGAGGATTGGTAAGGAAAAGAAGGAAGCAGGCAACGCAGCACTCCTCATACTTACTGCAAGAGGAAAACCAAGAAGAACAAACACAACCAAGGAAGCAACCTTGATTGTTTCACTAGCTCCAATTACGTGTTCTATCCCTCCAGAATAATCTCGGATGGAAAGTAGACTAATGACAGCAGTGCCAGCCATGCAAACAAAGACGATAAAATTGCTCACTGCCCATAATAATCTTGCACCCATCCACTTACACATTGGTTCAATTAAGAAAGAGCTAATTCCAAGGACAACCTATCAAGACATAAATGCATTGTCAGATTTATAATTATATAGGAGATAATTCAGAAAGTCTAATTTAATAAAAGAAATATAAAAGGTCCCCGATCATTATCATCGGTAAAGTTTTTGTGACAAATCTCTTTAAAAAAAATTATGATTAATCTTGAGTTCTTACAGAATTCAATAGCAAACCAAATGCACCTTCTCTAACACCTTGGTCATAAAGATCTATTTCAGAAGAGTTCCCTTTAGGATCCCCATGATAAACTTCTCTCCCCATCCAATCCGTATCAAATAGAAAAAAGGGAAACCATGACAACTGCAGGTACACAGAGGAATGAACGAAGCATAAGAAGGACCTCAAATGGGAAGCACTAGAACAAGACTAATAGCACTCACAACCAATTTGAAAACACACATGACTGTGTAGTCAGAAGAACCCTATGCACATAAATACTGCAGTACCTACCCAAGTAAGAGCCATTACAACAAGCACTGAATGCATAGCAGGTGGCAAGTGCCTCAAACTGGTCAACAAGTTTACCATTACTGCCCCAGGCCCATCCATTAAATTTTCAGTATGATCTTCCCCGTCTTTGAAATTCTCATGCTTCATCTCTACATCGTTCTCAATGTTATCCTCACTCATCTTGCCATTGAATTCATTGATAACAGGTAAAGGCTTTGATTTTGAAAATTCAATGCCATTTTGTTGTTGTTCATCCAATAAAGGAGCAGAATCTGATAAGCGATGATGCTGACTCTCAGTTGTAAGTGGAACCTCATCAGCAAAATATAAGGTCACAAGGGTGCATAATGTCAGAAACACCTGCCAATATTGCATGATGAGATTCCAGCTATTAAATAAATTATACACACATTAAAAACTGTATGTTTAACAGCATATGATTGAAGAGCTACACAGATCTGCGATAACCTTGGACATAATGGCACTGCCTTTCTTTGATAGGGTTCTCTTTGCTTTTAAAGAGCAAGGCAGGCAAAGATGATGTTTCCCCACAAGAAAATTAATAAAAAATAAATGCAGAAGACCAACTAGACAAACTGAAGGAGAGCTTGTGGTTTCAGTAATAAGGAAAAAATTCAGCCATTCTAAGATCAGTCATGCTTATGATCTCTGAAAACTTCTACAAACAAAAATATGTAGTTAAAGATGATGTTGCCCCAAATGATAATGCAGGTACAGATGATGTTGTCACACAATAGAATTAATAAAAAAGAAATGAAAACAAAAAACAAGAAAACTGAAGGAGATGATATGTTCTTAGTAAAAAAAAAACCACTCCCCATAGCTACTAGGATTGATCTAGTGGTGAGGGGTTTGGATAATTTGCATTAGGTTATAGGTTCGAAACTCAATGAAACCATTGTATCCAAAAAGAAAAAAAGAAAATCCCTCCCTATTAAACCCCGACTAGCGAGGGTAGGGGTGAGGACAATCTTTGTACGCAGCTTTACCTTTCTATATTTGTAAAGAGACAGTTTTTCAGATTTGAATTTATGACCTTTTAGTCCCAAAAGAACAGCTTTACCACTGCTCTAGGCTCACCCTCGTAATGTGTCGTCAGCAATAAGGACAAAAAAAAAAGCCATTCTAATATCAATCATGCTTATGATCTCTGACAATTTAGACTAAACATAAAAATCAAATATGAAGGTTCAATCAAAAGGATTTTAGTAATAACCTACCACAGCAACAAGAAATGCTGCTTTAAGATTGCCACAGGCTTCACAGCAAGCTCTATTTGTCAGGAAAGGGAACCATCTGCTTGGGTAAGAAATGACAAGATATTAATCAGCAGAAAATATAGAAAGAACTTCAACCGTAAAAAACATATATAAAGCACACAACAGCGTATTTCCACAAAGCATGCAACCCACAATCCACACTTAGTGGATTTCATGGCTTAGCAACAATAACAATGACAAGCCCCAATCCGTAAACATTGGATTTACGTTAATCCATTTATCAAAAACACTTCTGAGATCCTTTACATGAGTAGTTCCACACCATTATTCCTATCTAAGTATACATTCTTCCATAATCCTTCAGCGAAAGTGTAAAACCAATTATTCTCCCTTCTATTGTTTCCAATTATTGATTTAATAAGAATATGTTTCAAAAATTGTGACATAATAATAATAAAACAACCAATTTTAAAACAAAATCATGCACAATAAATTTTACATAGTTAGCAATGTGCAGAAATATGAATTAACCCCAAAATATTAGCAAGGTCTCACTTGTTCCACTTTCCACTAGCACCAGAAGAATATCCTAGGATGTTTCCGACTGCCATCCATGAGCAAAATATAGCATTTGCTACATTGCGTTGATCCGGACCTAAGCAGAAGCAAAATTATAATATCATGATAATTCCCCACTACCAAACAAGTATTTAATACGAGATGATAACCAACAATCCCTCTCGTGGTTGTTGAGAAGTTGAGCAAAGAAAACAGATAAAATAGGCAAACTTTACCCGACAGATCAGCCAAAAGTGCTCGAGCTGGCCCCTAAAAAATAAAAATTTGAAGACATAAACGGAGACTTAATTTAATGCTGCTCGATTGCATCGTGACAAAGATAATATAACAGAAGCACATGTTGATTGTTTTAATAATCCTACCTGAACTGTGTTGTTGGCAAGGTCCAGCATCCAGAACCCAAGAATAAATACAAGGGCAGCCCTTGTTCGGGTCCCTTTAAATGTTCTACAATTCAAGATGTATGAATTTCATTAATATTTAAGTAAGCTCATACACATGAAATTCAAAAACTAGAAGAAATTAAAAGAGTCAAGAAAAAAGATCGAAAGGTTGGCAACAGAAACCTGCAATGCTCATTTGTATCCCCTAATACATATCCAATGTCTGCGGAATACCCGATTAATATCACCTAAATTACAGGACTTAATTTAGCTAATATGTAATTTAGTGTAAAAAAGTAAGTTTGAAGTAAAAGATCAGTGTCACCAATGCTTACAGCCACAGAGATCATAAGAGATCCTGCCAGAATGAATGGACGTCTTCTGCCAAACTTTGAAGTACATTTATCACTCCAAATACCAACACAGGGTTGAACCTATATGAAAAAGTGAGACAAACTTGTTATTTAGTACTTCAAATCCAACAAGAATAAAGTGTATATTTGTTTGGACCACACCATCTATGTTCCACAATCAGTGCTTTGCAATGAAAATATCAGAGTTACTGAAGGGTGACCCAAATTTTAATCACAAGGATGAAGCAGCAAGAGGCAAACTTGAATTTATGAAAAGTTAGACATGCATGACTATAGATCAGAATAAAGATAAGTATGACATTAATATCATTAAAGACTAAGTTGAAAATTGAAATTGAGTGAAAGAAAAGAGAGGCTTTGTTACGTACAGAGATACTGAGAAGGCTTAGACTTGGAAGGTGTATACTAGAAGGCAAAATCAGGGCAGTTAGTTGGTTAGTTCTGTTGTATAGTTACGCAGTTAGGAGTAGTTAGTCAGTGAGGAGCTCCTTGCATGTATAAAAGGGAATACACCCTCAATTTGGGGAAACTTTTGGAGAATTATATGTGACTAAGAAGCTCTCGGAGTTAAAGGGAGAGTTTCCCTTTGTGAAGAGGTTCGCCTCTTGTAACCATTCTTGAAACCATTCATCAATAAGATCTAGTCTCTCTCATTTCTTTCTACTATTGATTAAAAACCAGAGCCGTAACAGGCTTGAGTATATTTCAATTGAGCAATAGAAAGAACTAAAGCAATTAGAATGGTGAGGGCAAGCATGAAATGAATTTCAAAGAAAATAACAATTGCTATCAAAGATGAAAGGGACACTATCAGTCTATCACCTACCACAAGACCTGTAATGGGGCCACAAAGCCAGATAAATGAAGAGAACGCATGTCCTATTCCCAATGTCTGCACCAAAAGGCAACATAATATATATTTAATTGGAAAGCTGAGTATAATGGTAGACACACACATATATTAAACAAAGCAAATTAAATAACTAATCTCAAAAGTATAGATGAAAGTTGGCAAACCCCTAAAAAGGTCAAGTAGAAAATCATGCAGAGGTGTTAGAGATATATAAAACCATTAATGTAGCATCGCCCAACAGCTTAAGCTTTTAGGTTGAATTGATTATTTATATGGTATAGAGCATCGGTGTCACGGATTCGATTCTCACCGCCCCCCATTTAGTTAATAATTAATTAAGTCTTGTGAAATTTCTTAGCACAGGTAGGTGGGCCTGTGCATTATCCACCCTTCAAGCCCAATGGACTTTCGTGTGAGGGGGGCGTGTTAGAGATATATAAAACCATTAATGTAGTCTCACCTAACAGCTTAGCCTTTTGGGTTGAATTGGTTCTTTACAAGAAGAAAGATCACTTATACTACCAAAAAGCAACAAATAGTAATACTATTTGAGGCCAATTATTATTGATCCGCTCAGAGTTTACAAGAATGTGCTTTCAGCAACAAGTGAAAGGAAAATTTGATGTAAGAAACTGGAAGAATCTTTTAAAAATCTAAAAAGAAATGCATGGAAAGGCCAATTACAGTTTCAAATAGTATCTAAAATAGTTTTCCTTTAAACTGGGAAGTTTTAGAAGAACTGTTACTTTTCTTTTGGTAGAAAAGGAAATTTAGTAAGAAAGAAGAGAATAATAGACAGAAGGACGACAAGCCATCCTCTCTGACAAAACAAAAAACAGAAAAATTAAATCTAAGTAGATTGAATCGTGTAACAAAGCACACCAATCTCTCTGCACATCTGACAGAGAAACACCTCTAAAAAGACCATGAGCAGAACACCAAAGGGTAAGGGTAGCTAAAACGAACTGCTGCTTATTTATTAATCTCCAAGACATAGTCAAACTAGCATATAAGTAGACAGTACAGTTAAACACGGTATCATTTTGCCTGAAGTAAAAACTACAGGCAAAATCAGAAAATACAATGTAAGATATTTATAAACCTATTCATTAACCCGTTCAAGTTACAAGCCTCAAATACCGTTTAAAATCCCAATTATGCTGCCATTCTTCCGCTCTCAGAAGCCAGCGACCCAAATCAACAACTAAATCGTAACAACAAAACAAAAAAACTAGATGGAAAACTCCTTATTCTACACAATTTCCCTTATAATGTGCAGTCTCTAAACAACAGAAACGGCCACATTTCCAAAAATTGCTAAAATCACAAATTGACAACAAAAGGATCTGATCAAACACACGATCCCGCATACCTAAACATCAAACTTTACATCCATTCAATTAAAAACGTTAAAACAAAGAAAGCATGAATCAAAAGAGGAAAAGAGGACCTGAATGTAGGGGGTCAAAAGAGAAAGCTGCAAGGCCCATCCGAATTGAACGCCGGCGGCGACGGTGCAACTGAGAACCAGATTCATTAAGGTGGCGTTATTCTTCGCCGGCAAGTGATTGGGAGATCCATTAGAAGACGGCGAATTAAGGTCGATCCGGTGGCGAGGATCGTCCTCGACGCCGACGAGTTCCACTTCTGCAGCAGAAGAATCGTTCCTGAGGTTCTTGTAGGGAACTCGGATCGACACTGAGTCAGACTTCCCCGCCATCACCGCACGACTCTGCACATTCACTCGGATCCAGTTCCCGAGGGGAGAAAATCAAGTTCTAGGGTTTTCTATCCTTCTTCTTTTTTTTCCTTTTCTTTCTTCGCGTGGAAATGGAAATCACAGATCAAAGAGAGAGAGAGAGAGAGAATCAGAGAGAGAAAGTCAAATTTGGCGGGGGTAGAAGAAGAGAAGCACCATGGTTACAAGCGTTATCTGCTACGTTGCAGCAGCGTCAAGCATGGTACCTCGCCTCCTATTTCCACTGCCACGTGGTGATCCTGGAACTCCGTGTTGTTCCAAATCTGACTAAGTATATCCCCGCTTTTTTTTATTATTTTTTTGTACATATATCCCTGTTTTTTTTTTTAATAGCCATATATCCCTGCTTTTAATAATAAAATTGAAAACTATAACATAGTTTAGGGATAGGTTATATTTATAAAAAAATTTATTTATAAATTATATTATTTTCTCTCATAAAAATACTATTTACACTATCTTTTCCAGAAAAATATAATACAATTTATAAAAATTTATAAATAAAAAAAATTGTAAACGAATCATTCCCTTAATTTAAGTATTATTAATGCTCCATCTTAAAGTAATGAAAATATAATGATAAAGCTTGTAACCATGGTGCTTCTCTTCTTCCTCTTAAAGTAAGTAATAATTTATTATTACTTTAAGATATAATGATAAAGTTTTATTTAATAAAATTTTATTATATGATAAATTTTAATTAATTGATAAATTATTTGTCATAAATATAATGATAAAGCTTGTAAAATAAAATAAAAAATTAATTGTTGAATGTTGAAGGCTTGATAAAGGAGACAGTCGGGCAAAATGTTCGTGTGTCGGGGAGGATGAACGGATGAAAAATATCTTCAGTACTACAGTAGTACTGAAGAATAGTAATACTGAAGACTTGGTGTATCATTTATTCAGTCTAGAAAATATAATATATTTTCTTTATCATTTTACTTTTCCTTATATGGTTATTTTTCTTAAAATTATCATTATTTTCTACTTTTAATAAAAGAGTACATATTACAGTAGGACTGAAATGTGCTCGAACGGATGATATAGATAATAGAATGACCTCGTTTATTTTCTACCCTCATTTTCTTTCAATTTCAACCGTTATGGTGATTGTCACAAATTGAGAAACGAGTTTATTGGAGAAGATAATATTATAAAACGAATTCGAGTGCAATAATATGAAATGTATAAAAAATATTTATCTAATGTAAAGAAATTTTTATTAAAAGAGAAATTCAATGACTAGCTACTTCAATCCTCCTTTTTTTTTAGTTTTGATAAGACACATCCATGACTGATTGTGTCTAATTTATTATTTCACCAGGTAAAGAGTTTTGACTTATTTAATCTGGTTTAAACAATAGTGAGGTCAGGTCAAAGAGTATTTAGCCCAATCACAAATCTGGAAAGAACCAAATAAAATTACAAGTTACTATTATGGGGGGAAATTTTCTTATATTGCAAGAATGACAAAACCATCTTCTACTGATTTAAAATTGCATCTGGGTTCCACGGTACATTTTTTGTCTCTCCCCATTTAGTGAGAGATTAAATTTCTTTCCTCCCCTATTATTATTAGGAATGCTACTAACTAGTATGTGTTTCTCCCGTTCGGGTTTCCACTTTCTTCTTTATTCTTTTGTGATCAGAGGGTTGGGATATACGGCTTGGATTCAAAGAGTCCCTAGTGGCCAGCAATGCTTTCTACTATTAATTTAAAAATTAAAAAGCAAAAGTATAAATCAGAAGAAAATAGAAAAAGGTATGTTGGAAACAACAAAAATAAGAATTAAGAGTAAATACCTTTTTTGGTACTCAATAAATTTCACGATACCCGCTTTAGTCCCTAACAAATAAAAAGGCTCATCGTAGTCCCTAAGAAATTGAAAATGTACCCATTTTAGTCTTTTTAGAGACTAATATGGATCTTTTTTAAATTTGTGAGAGACTATAATTTTAATTAAATGGATCCATTTTGAATTTTTTAGAGACCACGATGGACTTTTTTATTTGCTAGAAATTAAAACGGGTATCATGAAATTTACTGATGACCAAAAATTGTATTTACTCCAGAATTAATAAAAGAAGGCCACAGAAACAACAGAATTGATGTAAGTTTTCTTAGTTCGAAATTAACATAGGTCAGGCTCGGACAGTGGATGCTCTCTGCGTCAAGGAATCAAAATCTCTTAACAATGTTAATATGTAGCTGAAGAAACTTATTTAAAGTGATATTATTTATAAAGTGAGAAAATGAAATACATTTATTTTTAAATTTTAATAAATTAATAACATTAAGTTATATTGAAGATAAATACAATCTTACTTATTACTTTAAATCAATCTTATTTTAGAAGAGTATTTTTCATTGTATACACACAGTAACAAAATGAATTTTGGTGGAGGATAATTTTTTTTTGCCTGGAAATCATAATTATCAGGAATATGGTGGGAAAATAAATTTTTCGAAAATATTATCAAAAAATTATTTGGTAGGCCAAAATATTAGCGGTATTATTTGCTCAAGTTTATTGAATTTACATTTAGTTGATTGTTAAATATTACTAGAAATATAGTGTGATTTTACAAAAATAACCTCCATTCCACTTACAACCCGCACATTGACTGAAATGACGAAATCTCAACTATTTAGCTTTCCATAACCGTTTGTGGTTTCGAATTAACGGATGAGCTCTTGAACCAGTTCTGGAGGATCGTAGCGACCTTGTCGTTCTCCTTCTGGTTTTGATGATCGTTGCTTTGCTTCAGCATTAACTCGGAAGCGTTGTAAACCTTCGTCAACCGCCGGTTATTGGCTCTGGCCTTCAGCCTCTGAATGGCTTCTCGGCTTAAGCTAAAAATCCTCTCTGTAGCGGCGCGTCACTGCTGAATGTCACCTTCAGACCACCCTCCGGCATCCGGAGCACGACATTCGAGATTAGCAGGATGCACTTGCGGCAAAAGACTGGGACATTGTGGAGGAAGTTATTAGCTTCTCTACAAAATTGGGTGAAGGTGTTGAAGAAATTCCATAAGGAGGTTCTGTCGGTGACGGCGTGATTAACGGTGCAACTAATGAAGAAGCCGTCAGCGAGCTCAATGAATGTGGGACTTTGAGTTCATGGGCCCTCCTACTTATATAATCTTCACTTAACTCATTATTAATCAATGTGGAACTCATCACACTTAAATAAGCCAACAATCTTCCTATCAAGTGTGAAACCAATATTGGTATGTTCCCCCTCAACTGAGTACTCAAACCCAAAGTATTCAATCCGCTCTCTAGCCAAACATGTAACACCCCGTATATATCCGGTAATGTTATCATAATATCGTATTAAGCTGCGCTTAATTAAAAATGCGGAATTACTTTTTCTTTTCAATTATGATGCCATTAACATTACCAACTTACTTAATAATCAATTAATAAAACATCGCCTGTATGTAATTGCAATAAAACAGCTAACTGAAATACCTCATAACATAGATAATATAATTGTGGCTCTAGTCACGGAACTACAACAATGTAGACCGGACCATCTAACAGTTTATACAACTCCAATCTAAAAGTACTAACAGAAAGTGTCATGGACAATCCTCATGCTCACTCAAATAAGGCAACATGCCCAACATCAGTCTCAACAACAACATATCATAAATAGCGGAAAACATAAACAGCATCCCAAATCCAGTCATGCTAACATAAAGCAGTAAAACATAATCAGCTAAGCTCCGGCCTCCTGCCGCCTGAGGCATCAGTACCCATACTACCTGATCCTGAAATAAGCATTCCCCAAACGTGGGGTAAGATCTCTAATCAAGAAATCTCAGTAAGTCAGTGAGTCCTCAAGGATCTTCCACCCCAAGCTCATTTACATGTGCAATATAAGTTCAAAAGCAGTTTATCATTTATCATTTCTAAAACAATGCAATGCAGCAGATAATCATGTCATATGTGTCAATACTAATCTACTGGCCAGAGACAGTGCAGGTATACGTCTATCACCTACACACCGTGCAAGTACCACTTGCATTCACCCCGGTACACCGTCTTGTATGGCGCTACATACTCAGGCTTTCCGTCAAGATGAAACAACACATGCATATTAAAAGCCATTACATGTAAAGTTCAATCAACATATCAAATATCCAAAAGCATGTACACAGCATGCATAAACCATATCCCCATGGGACATGGTGGAACCACAACATGGCTAAACCGAGGACACGAAAGCTTACCTTGCAAGCTAACTCCAAAAGCCAAGAGTCCACAGCTCAAAGTCCAAACACAGCAGATTCACAATCTGTTATGGACCAACAATACATCAACAACATGCACCACAAGCATACAATATTAAGACAACGCCTTTTCATTACGTTTTCAAGTCTTAAAGCTTCTAACAAAGCCACAAGCCCTTAATCCCATGATTCTGGCTTAATCCATTAAATACAGAAGTTCAACTTCATCAAACTGGGGTCCAAAAACCCCCAATAGCCTACTGTTCACACAGCACAGCTGCTGTTCTGCGAAATCCCAGAATATCCGGATATCTCACTGTTCATATCCGGATATGCAATATCCGGATATACAGATTCACATATCCGGATATCCAATATCCGGATATCCCCAAACCACGTATCCGGATATCCAATATCCGGATATCAGTTCGACAGATATTCGGATATCTCACGACAAAATGCAGTTTCTGTATTTTCATGAAGATATCCTTCAAAGGTTCCCTTTTTACCGATTTTAAACACCAAATCATGCATTTCTAGATGTGTTAAGCCTCCCCCAACAACAAGTTATCATCTTTTAACCTTAACATGCATTAAGCTACCATTTTTAAGCATTAAAATCATGATTAAAGGTTGGTATACATACCAAAGGCCAAAACAGAAGAAGAGGTTGCTCTTTGGAGCTCACAATCAGCCCCTCAAGACTGACTCAACAAGGTGCACGAAAATGGATCAACAAGCTTGGACCTTTCAACACAAAGGAAGCTTCTTGGACCTCACAATGCCAAAACAAAGGCTTCCACACACAACCAACCCAAGTCAGCCTCAAAACCTCACACACAACAGCTCTCTCAACTCAGAAAAGACCAGCAATAGAGTCCCAAGGCTAGCTCTCACCTTCACCAAGTGTATCCCAAGTGAAAGTGTGAAGAAAATCAAGAAAGGAAGTGTCTTGGACCCAAAATGGAGGAGAAACCCCACAAGTCAGCCAAGCTGATCAGCCACCCTCACACACTCACGTAGAGAAACTGTTTTCTAGGGTTTTGTGCCCTTACAAAGGGTATTTATAGCCCAAGCCACTTAAACACACAGTATTAACTTTAATTGCTACGCTTAGCATTTTAATCCCAAACTTTGGATTCTGAAACTAAATAATTTTCTAAGATTTATCATATTTTTCTTATAATTTTCTGAGCACTTTTCCGGTACGATTTTTTCCAAGCCAGTACTGATTTCCAGCACCAGTTCTCATTATCTGGACTTGAAACTCGTTTTACAAGTCCTACATATTATTCTAGTAATTATCATGCACTTACATTAATTTTCCGGGATACTTTTTCGGCACGCATTTATACCGACTAGCAGAACCGGTATCTGCACTTTTCTTCCGAAAAGCGACTTTCAGCATTCTTAATCACTTATTACGATTATTAAGCCTCATAAATAATTATTAGGGTCAATTATGGAATCATTTCCTAATTTTGCATAATTAATTAATTAAATACCTTAATTAACGGTGCAGATTCTTACAAAACACCTAGCTCGCCTGAGGTTAACCAGGCTCTGATACCACTTGTAAGCTTATTTTCTTATAACAATGTTAAAAACCAGAAGTAATAACAAAAGAAAAAAAAAGAACACCAATTTACTTGGTTCAGAAACTTAGGGTGAGTCAGTTTCCTACATCCAAGGGCAAATAGATTAAAATCCCCTAGCTATTTGCATTAAAATGAAATAAGATAAATATTCAAGGTTCAGGCACACCAATACATGTTCTTATTATGAACAAAATAGAAAACCCCAAATTATACGAGTAAGAACTGGACCCTAGATCCAACAATAACAACTATATATCAAAAACAAAGATAACAGCTAAATGAAGCACAATAACCGTGCAAAGAAACCAAGAACTTCAAGACTAAAAGCTCTCTAACATCAAAAACCTAAGCACCAAACAGCTCCTTGGTCTTCAACCTTAGAACACCACCAAGAACACCTTCACGAACAGGAATTAAACCACCTACAATCAAAATACCTGTGAAGAACAAAATCGGATCTAGGTAAGATCACAACCACCATGATTATTGCAGCGAAATCGGTTTATCAAGAAACCTTGCACAACTTGTATTTGGGAACCTCTTTTTTGAAGAACAGTTAAAGAAAAGTATTGGATATATTTTTCTATTAGTTGAACTTTTCAACAATAAAAGTGAGTGTGTGTTAAAACAAAGGCCGCGTGACTTTTTTTTAAAAGAATACTTGATATCTGCAAGTAAAGGAAGACATTAACTAAATGTACCATTTAACTATACAAATAAAAAATAATAGCAGTTGAAATATACAACAACACAAAACAATAAGTATAAAAATAATGCACACAGAAAATAAATGTTGTTAGTGTGTTTTGACATAATAGATACACAACAAACTCCACCTTATTATGCAAAACACACCCTCATGCAATAGCCAAAAGATGGGATCTTAATCGCTTCACCATTTAAACAAGTTTACGCAGAAACCTTTAGCAAATTCAGGGCTTCCCTGAACTTGTTAACTAGCATAACCTTTGTCAACAACTCAGCTGGGTTCCAAGTTATGGAGATTTTCTCCACCTTGACTTTCCCACTAAAGACTATATCTCTAATAAAATGTAACCTAACGTCTATGTGCTTTGTCCTTTCATAGAAACCACAATTCTTAGACAAATGTATAGCACTTTGAGAGTCACAATATATCTTCGGAATATACTTACCAAAGTCCAATTTTGAAATAATATCTTTCAACCAGAGTGCTTCCTTTACTGCTTTAGTCAAAGCCATATACAACTAGAAAATGATGAAATTGCGATGGCAATTTGCGATGGAAAATAAATCGTCGCAAATTACGACGAAAATTGCTACGAAAAATCAATCGTAGCAATTTGCGACGGAAATTACGACCTTAAAATAATTACGACGGAAATATGTCAAAATTTTGGTCACTAAAAATTGGACGCAAATTCCGTCGCATTATCGTCACAAATTGCGACAGAAATTAATTCTGCCGCAAAAATAAAAAACTTGTGACGGGTGTCTGTGACGAAAATTTTTACGACGGGTAAACCTGTCACAAACCTTGGGAGTAAACTTTGTGATGACTATAAAGAGTTAATCCGTTGCAATTTACAACGGTTATATATGATTTCATTTGATTACATTCCATCACAAATATTGAAACAAATTTTTTCTTAATTAATAATCTTACATGTATTTTCTATAAATAACATATAGGCAATTAACAATTAAAAATATTACGCAAATTTGCGATGGAAATCATATTCGTCCCAATTTACGACGAAATTTTTCAACCGCAATTTAAAAAATCAGATTAGCAGGATTTTAAAATTTTCAAATTCAAAAATAATATGCAATTTTGCGATGGAAAAGATATCTGTCACAAATTGTGACGGTAATTCTCTGTCGCAAATAAAAAATAACATTAGCCGATTTTAACAGCATCCAAATTCAAAAATATTGCCCAATTGTGCGACCGGACACATATACGTCCCAAATTGCGATGGAGTTTTCCGTCGCAATTTGAAAAATAAAATTCATGGACTTTTGAAAATTTCAAATTCAAAAATATTATGCAATTTTATGCTGGAAAAGATAACTGTCACAAATTATGACGATAACTTTCCGTCGAAAATAAAAAAATAACATTAGCGGGCTTTTACAACATTCAAATTCGAAAATATTGCGCAATTTTGCGACCGAACACATATCCGTCCCAAATTGCGACGGAATTTTCGGTCGCTATTTGAAAAATAAAATTAACGTCCAAATTCAAAAATGTTGCGCAATTTTGCGATGGAAAAGATATCCGTCACAATTTGCAACAAAAATTTCCAGTTGCAAATTAAAAAATAACATTAGCGAGCTTTTAAAACTTTCAAATTCAAAAATATTGCGCAATTTTGCGACCAGACTCATATCCGTCTCAAAATTTGTGACGAAAATTTTTCGTCACAAAAACGCTGTTAAGTAAAAAAATTGACTTCACTGATTTCGTTTCTTTTTCATCTCCATTCTCTTTCAGTTTTTTCTCCATTTCGTGAAAAGCAAACATTTATCATATCATTTTCATCTCTAACTCATTTTACCATTTTCATCTTTTCTTCCATAGCTTCTCTTCCATGGCTCTCTTCCCCATCTCTATTTCCTCTCTTTTGGGTTTAATTGTCTCTGTTTTTTAGGTTCTACAAAATGACTTCGATTTGTTGAATCCACCGGCCGAGGTTGAGAAAAGAAAGGACAAGCTCAAATGTGTTGTTCAAATTCTAAACTCATTCTTCATGGTGGCCATTGCTATCACCTATCTTGGTTTGTTTTAGAATGTTTTTTTTTTCATATATGATCTTTTATATATATATTTTCTCAAATTTGTTGTAGGATGTTAAATGTCAAGGTTGGTTGCTTCAATATATAAGTCCCGTGTGAATTCCTATGTATTTCTTTGAGGAAAAAATTAATTTTTAAATTTTTGTATGAAATAAATAGAACTAGTTAATTTAAATGATTGGTTCATTAATATTAATAATTTATATATGCATAACCATTGTCTTCAGTCACATCCAAATGGTTGTGGTTTGTAGGAATTTCCAGACGGTGTTGTGGCTTCCAACTGGTGGAAGAGCTTGACTAATGGAGCTTGTTTGATGCAGTTACTAGAGCTTTTTTGTGGTCTTTATCAAAATTTAATTCTGAAAAATACATGAATTTAATATTTTTTTATATATTCATAATTTTGCGACGAAATTTTTAGGACATTTCGTCGCAAAATTCATCAGTTGACTGCAACGGGATATATTATTCCGTCGCAAAATGCGTATTTTTTTATAAATCATTCCATATTTTGAAGCATTTTTGCGAAGGTATGTTAGTATTTTTCTGTCGCAAATTTGCCATAAAAATTTGCGACGGGTTTTTCGTTGCAATTTGCGATGGTAGCAATCTACATGCAGGCCAATCTTTTGCGACGAAAAATGTTGTTTTGCGATGAAAAAAATCTTTTCAATAGGAATATTGAGATTCTAGTTTCTGACAATGGGTAAAATAAAAATTCATGTACGCACTAGGGATAGGCTACATGAATTGCAAACGTGAAAAATTCACTGGTTTAAAAGGATTAACTTGAAAAGGAATTTCTAAGTGATTAGGATTCTAGTAGGGTTAATAAAGTTAAGATCACTAAGAATTAAGGCTTAACTAATAAATTAATAGATGGTGAATTGTTTGATCAATGGGTAATTAAATATAAAAATTAACCAAACTACAAGGGGTTCACATCAAGGATTGTGACTCTTACCACAATAATAAAAGACTAGCCAGACATGTTCTTGTCTAAAAATTCAATGTATGAAAAAGAATTCATAAATAAATAAAAACCAGAAAATTTGGAAAGAAGAAAACTTGAATCTTTAATCCAAAAGCTTGCTCTGAAGTCTCCTTCGTATTCTTCTCCGTGCCAATAGTATTTTTTTCTTTAGGTTTCTGACTCCTTTTTATAGCAATTACTCAATCAGGTCAAAATTTTCCAAAAGATTTGATTTTTATTTCTGTTTTCGTCCAAATCCACAAATTAGAAAACTAACAGCACGATGCCACGCTATTAGCGCTAGATCCACGCTAATAGCGCGGACGATTAATGAGGCTTCCTATACTTGGCGCCATTAGCGTGAAGAGGCAGTGGTTGGCTCTTTTTTTCTTCCACTTGACGCTATTAGCATGGGATTCACGCCATTAGCGTTAAGAGGCAGTAGGGCTCCTCAGGTTTTCACGCTATTTCACGCTATTAGCGTGAGAAGGCAGTGAATAACATGTTTTGCACTATTATCACATTTGCATGCTTTCTTCCTGCAAAGACATTGAATTAAGCGTGAAAGTGTGTCTGGAGATGGATTATCAATAATTCATTAAAAATAATACTTTTTATCATTGAATTACTGTCAAATTCTTATTTTTTTTACTCTGAAATATCTATATGCCGAAGGCACGTCAGGTTTTTCGTTGCAATTTGCGACGGTATCAATCTACATGCAGGACAATCTTCTGCGACGAAAAAAATCCATCGCAATTTGTGACGAAAAATAATCAGCCAAAATGCCGTTACAAATTTCGTTTGCGACGAGGGTTTTTGCGACAACTTTTTTCCATCGCAAATTTCGTCACAAAGTGTATTTGCAACGAAAATTGCCAATTTTGTGACGAAAAATGCCAATCTCTAATAGGCTATTTTCTAGTAGTATATTCAGTTTTTGTGATTGATAAAGCCACAATGTGTTGGAGATCGGACTTTCAATTCACCCCATTACCACCAATAGTAAAGACAAAGCCAGAAAGATACTTTCTCTTATCAACGTCAGCCGCATAATCAGAATCACAAAATCCATTTATCTCAAAATTACAAGAATCATTAAGTATCTAAATTAACTGCATTCCAATGATCCCTGCATGGTCTACTCATGAATCTACTAACCACATTTATACTATAAGCCAAATCAGGTCTAGATCCAATCATACCACACATCAAACTTCCTATTGCTTTAGCATAAGGAACATCTTGTATAATCTTAATTGATCATTTAAATCATTTCCAGCACCTTTTAACCGAAAATGGGCAGGCAAGGGAACACTGACAGCCTTGGAATGGTCCATTGAAAACAATTTTAATTTTTTTTCTATTTAGTGAGAATGAGAAAAAGCAAGAGTTCTTGATTTTCTGTCTCTCACAATGTCCATTCCAAGTATCCTTCTAACATGACCCATAATTTTCATATCAAAATCCTTCATTAACATGCTCTTTAACATATTGATAAAATCAATGTCCCTAGAGGCTATAAGCATGTCATCAATATAAATAAGAAGATAAACACAACAATTTTCGCCAAGATTCATAGCATAAACACAACTATTATAGCTACATCTAACAAATCCATATGATACAATAAATTCATCAAATCTCCTATTCCATTGCCTAGGTGACTACTTTAGGCCATATAGAATTTTTTTAAGTAAACACACTTTATTTTCGGAACCAATCTTTATGAAACCTTCAGGCTATTCCATATAGATTTGTTCCTCAAGATCAGTGGCGGACCCAAGAAATATTATTTATGTCTGCACATTTAGGGATGGAGGTTCGGGACAATGTCTCTGAATTTATTTTAAAGAAAGTTTTGAATATATTAAAAAATAAAAGAATATAAACAAAAAAAGAAAAGAAAACTTGATCTTACTACAAAATAAAGTAACTTTTGGGTCCTCAACAAAATTAATAGGACCCAATTTAATCCCTTAGGAAAAAAATTGACTCGTGATCCCTCTGAATTTCAAAATAGACCCATGTTAGTCTTTTTGAGGGATTAATGTAGGTCTTCATTGAATTTCAGAGGGATCACGATTTTGACTAACCAGATCTATTTTGAAATTCAGAGGGACCGAGAGTCAATTTTTTTTCTAAGAGTTTAAATTGGGTCATGTAATTTTTGTTGAGAACTCAAAATATATTTTATTTTATTTTCCAAAAATTTATGTGTGCACTTGCACACACTTGCAACAATACAAGTCTGCTCATGATTACCACGCAAGAAAGTTGTTTTTACATCTAATTGCTTTAATTCTAAATCAAACACAACAACAACAGAAAGCATCAATCTTATAGAGACATGTTTGACTACTGAGAAGAAGATGTCATTGTAATCTACTCCCTCTGCTTGTGAGTAGTCTTTGGTTACCACTCTAACCTTGAACCTGACATCTTCCATGCTTGGGACAACAGGATTTTACTTATATACCCAATTACAACCTATTACTTTCTTACCTTTTGGTCTACTTACCAAAATCCAAGTCTAATTCTTCCTTAGAGACTCAATTTTCTCTTCCATTGCCCTTTGCCACTGCTCTCGGGTACTTAATTGCATTGTCTCCTTGTAGGTGGTTGGTTCTTCAATCCCCAAGCTATCTCCAACTTGCAATGCAAAAGCACTAATGTCAGCATGGGAAAATATACTATGAGGCCTTATATTCCTCCTAGTTTTATCCCTAGATAGCAGATAGCCATTCAAATTTGAATTTTCTGGACTGTCCGTAGGCATATTTTCTTTAGGGACAACAGCTAGAACATCACGATTTTATTCATGATCACCTTTTTCTTCATGATCCACAATAAGACCAAGCTCATCAGCTTTCTGCCTTAAGGTGACAAACTGTTCCACCTTCATTTGAACCGTATTTGAAGAATATTGTTGTTCCTTATCCTGCAAGGCATCTTTATAAAACATTAATTCGTCAAAAATAACATCCTTGCTAACAATGCATTTCCTTTCATTTATCAGCCATAACTTGAAGCCTTTAGCTCCTTTTGGATATCCAATGAAGACACATTTTAGTGCTTTTGGATTTAGCTTATCATTTTTAACATGCACATATGCCATGCAACTAAAAGCCTTCATGTAGTTTAGCTTAGGTGGTTCATTTTTCCACAATTCTATTGGTGTTTTAAACCCAATGGCAGAAGATGGACATCTATTAATCACATGATAGGCAGTAGTAACAGCTTCTGTCCAAAACCTTTTGCTTAGGCCAAATTATGTTAACATACGTCTAACCTTATTTAATATGATTCTATTCATTCTCTCAGTGATGTCATTTTGCTGAGGAGTTTCAAAACATGTCTTATGCCTAACAATTCCATGTTGTTTACAGGAATATGAAAATTGATTATTACAAAATTCAAGCCTATTATCTGTCCTAAGCACTTTTACCCTTCTTCCCTTCTCAGTTTTAACTTGCACTTTCCATTCCTTAAAATAATCAAATGCTTCATCCTTTTGTTTTAAGAAAAATGGCCACACTCTTCTAGAATAAGAGTCTATTATTGAGAGGAAATTGTGGCAGCCAAACAAAGAGCTAGGGATATTGGGAGAACCCTATAAATCTGAATGGATATAATCAAACACCCCTTGAGTTATGTCCTTACCCTTTTGAAAGCCCAACTTGTGAGACTTTTTTAAAATTCAATTCTCACAGAAATCAAGAGGCTTAAAGCTCTTAATTTCCCAAATCCCTTGCTTATACAGCTCTTGTAACCCTTGGTTACTAACATGTTCTAACTTTTTATGCCAAATGATGGCCTCATCATGCTTCCTTGAAGCTATATAAGACTCATACCACACAGCCTCTCCATCTAAGATGTATAGACCATTGTCTAAAAGGTACTAAAGAACCCTGGACCACTTTAAGAGTCACCCTTTCAGATTTGAAATTGTAACCATTTGAATCCATCATTCCTAAGGATACAAGATTCATTCTCAAGTTAGGGACCAACCTCACATCCCTAAGCACCTTCAATGTCCCATCTCTCATTTTAAATTGAACCATACTAATACCTGTAACTTGACAGGTCTGGTCATTGCCCATTAAGACCTTACCACCATTAATTGACTTGAAATTTACAAGCCACTCCTTCTTGGGTGTCATATGGAGTGTATATTTGGAGTCTGTAACCCATTCTTTCTCATAAGAAGCATTTGACAACACTAACAACTCAAAATTAGTCAACAAATTAGCATAATCAACCCTCTTTCTATAATTATGACTATTATGTCTAGTGTTACCACTTTTATAGTTATTACCAACTTGAGGTTTACTTAGGTCAGGGCAATTCCTCTTGTTATGTCCTTCCTTGTGGCATATCCAACACACAAGTTTACCTTTCTCTAACTTTTTTTTTTTACTCTCATTGTTATTACAAATTTTATTATTATTCCACTTATTTTTACTCTCATTCCACTTATTTTTGTTCTGCCCCTTTTTTATTAAATTTTTCTTTAGCATGCATCCCCTCAACCGGGGCTTTCTTTGTTGCATTCATCTCAAGCTCCTTAGATCTAAGGGCTGCCAAAACATCCTCTAAAGTCAAAGACTCCCTGCCATACTTGATGGCGGATTTCACATCCTTCAAGGATTTGGATAATGCATTAAGAAGAATAATGGCTTGATTATTTTCATCAAAAATATTTTTATCAATATTAGACAAATTAATAGTGAGTCTCTTAAACTCATCTAAATTTTCATCTAGAGGTTTACTAAACAATTTCTCTTTCAAGTAAATCTTGTTAGAAAGTGACCTAGTATAAAAAGATACTCTAATTTCAGCCATAGTCCAGCAGTAGTAGTTTCATCATCAACTTGCCACAATACACTATTAGATAAATCCAAAATTAACAAACTAAAGGCAGTTTCTAAAAGATCATTTTTCTCATCGAGAGATAAAGAACCTGAAAGCGCTTTTTTCCCTTCAAGAGCTTTTGCGCACTTCTAATGCACAAGAACAACTCTCATATTTTTCCTCCATATGTTAAAATCTCTTTTCCCATCAAATTTCTCCACTTCAACTTTTGCAGTAGTCATTTTCTTGCAAGAAAAAAGAGAAAAAAAGAAGTGAATGTAAAATACAACTAAGAGAAATTAACAAGAGATAAAAGGCTCTTTATACCATTGTTAGGCGGGTTTCGCAGGAGCCCATGGCGGGGGACCACCACCAATGGGCTAAGGCCACACCACCATATCAAGTGGGTGTAACATCATATCTTAACCAAAACCCTTAAGGCTTTGGGTTCATGAGTTTTTCCACTTATATACTCTTCACTTAACCCATTACCCAACAGATGTGGAACTCATCACACTTGAATAAGCCAACAGTCTCTCAATATAATTTTCCAGCCATATATAAATAAGAGTTGTCTTCGTTGCAAGGTACCTAGCCTAGGAGAACATATTTGGTACTACCATCACATTTTTTTATTTTTTTTTAGAGATTAACCCTCCGGTAATCCCATAGGTTCTCTATGGACTAATCCGGATTTGAGGCGCATTCGGAATTAAAGTTTTAAACCCCTCCTCCCAAAGATGGTACTAAGGAGGATCAAACATATGCTCTCACCCCATCTGCTCAGCTCTCATACGCCAACTAAGCTATCATCATTTAGTGGTGGTACCATCGCATTGGTGAGTACAACTCCCATTTAAAATAAAATTGAAGACTATGTATTCCCGGTAATACATAGGCATAATTTTTTTTCTCCCATCAGAAAACATATCAATACAAATATTATATTTTTATTGGACAAATGTAGATACTATGACAATATATTAGCAATTTCACTAGTTTAGGACTTTGCTCAGTTTTCAGGTGCCCCTATAGACTCTCGTCAATATGCCTTCCTGCACAAGAGGTAAAAGCCCAAAAAAAAAAACCAAAATAAAGGATTGGATACTCTGGATCGAGTTATAAAATTAAATGCAAGAATTTGTTTTTCATATCTCAATATTTAAAAACTTAACCATATTTTTTTAATTATTTCACCGAATTTAAATTGAAATTCCTGCAGTTTAAAAATGAACCGTAAGGATCTTGATCACAAAATAAATAAATAAAAATAAAAAGAAGAAGGAAGAAGAAGAAGTTGGGTTCCGAAAGATTGTGACAATTGGGCAATGAGAAAAATTCTGATTCATTGAAGTTTGGGATTAACGATTTATGGCCTTTAAAGGGATGGAGAAACCGTCCCATAGTTAAATGTTGACAATGATATCTCAAAATTATAATATTTTTAGAAAATAATAATTATTTTCAAAAAAATTGCAATATACTACTGATGCAAAGTCATAATTGTAATTATTTTTAGAAAATAATAACTTTATTCAAAGTCGTAATTGCAATATACTACTGATGCACGAGAAACCGTCCCATAGTTAAATGTTGACAATGATATCTCAAAATTATATTTTTTTCTCACACCAAATGGTGGTAGCTCAGTTGGCGCATGGGAGCTAAGCAGATAGGGATGAGAGCATGTGTTCGAATCTCTCCACTCTCCAGTACCACCTTTGAGAGGAATTTAAAGCCTTAATCCTAGACCCATCCCGAATCGGATTAGTTGCGAAACAATGAACCGATTGAAATATTTCCAAAAAAATAATATTCTTTTCTCCTCAGTATCATCTTTGGGAAGGGTTTAAAGCAGTATTAAGAAACCCGGGCCGACCCGGGAACCGGTAAACCGGTCATATAACCGGTCTGGTTGAAGCAACGGACTGATCATACATCAGAACCGGTGCGACCCGGCCGGTTTTCATGAAAACCGGTGACCCGGTCGGTTAAGCGGTGACCCGACCCGGTCTAAAAAATAAATCCAATTTTTTATAATAAAAAAAAATCATAATTGACATATTTGAATATATTTTTGCTTATTGACTTATATAAGTTATGAACCTACAACACTAATATTATCTCAATTATGCACTATGCAAAAAAATTTGATTTGATTTATTGTTAGAGATATAGTTTTCTGAACCTAAAGCCCCGTATCACGATCATTATATTTTTGTTTGATCTTTTATTGGATAATAATATGTGATTTATTATTTTTTATATTAAAATATTTGAAATTTTTATCATTTTTTTAGATATCTAAGTATATTTATAATTTTTTAATATAAATTATAAAAATTGCATGTAATTATCGGTTCATGCGGTTGAACCAGTGACCCAGTACCTCGACCGGGTCAATGACCGGACCGATTTTAATAACATTGGTTTAAAGTCTTAATCATGGACTCGCCCCAAATCGGATTAGTTGCGAAGCAATGAACCAATTGGAATATTTTCAAAAATTTTTTTTTTTTTTTGTTAAACATAATTCTACAAAGAGCAGTCAAGATATTACATTTTTTAAAAAAAAATTAAACAATCAATATATATATATATATATATATATATATATATATATATATAGATATTATCATTATCCGTATACATACGGTGCATATGTAACTACAGAGATAGATATAAAAAATGCACTCTGGTAAAGGTTCATAATGAGTTAGTCATTGCATACAGTGGTCCAACGTATATATCACGGGGTTGACAGGAACAAATAACAGAAAATAGGGTGGGGCAATGTCACATGTAATAGGTCAGGTTCAAATTTGACCCTTTAATGGGTCCACGCAAAACCGCTGAGTTTCTCTTATAAGATAGATTGCTAATTTAAAACAAAAGCATGTTGCAGCCTCCAAAATTGAAAATAATTAATTTTATACTATATATACATGCCATATATATATTCATATAATCATAATAGGTTTTTTTTTCCTGCTATTATCACTTTTTCTAATACACTAGACACAGAAAAAGTGAGATTCACATATTTTTTTTTTAAAAAAGTTATAATCTATTTTTTTTTGTTGCTACAAAAATAAATTTCTGCATTGACAGGAGAAGTACATTTTCCGATATATAATATCGGGACTAAAGGGAACTCATGAAGATGAAGTTCATTTTGTTTATAGAGATAAAAATTGATGATAGTCACTACAAAAGTGTCTGATAAAAACGAACTAAAAGTGTAAAGATGGATGATAATAACGTGCTAGCTAGGGAGACACGTGGACATGCTGCACAAGAAACATAAAATGCTCTATAATTAATTAGAGTGTTACATAAGTAAGCTCCTAATAATGTCTGCTTGAGCACTGTTGGAATCTGTGGTGGCCAAAAGTTGTGATAATCGTTCACTTAAATCATCAACCTCTCTGTGCAAGCTTTTGATGTAGTTGCAAGTCTCATGCAAAACCTTAGCAGCTGAAACCTACAAGAACAAAAAAAGAAAAAAATTAAATAAAATTAATGGTTGTTGTTATATATACTGAGTGCCACAGCCTCACAAATTGTGGGTAAATATTTAAGGGAGGGCATGAGTGTGACTTATCTAGCAAAACCAACCAAAGCCACAGAAACTGAGTGTGCTTGTGTCATGTGCATGTGACTTTGTTTTGTGTTTGTTTTGAGAGAGAGAGAGAGAGAATGCTGAAAGAGATAGGAAAGGAGCAAATTGAATACCTTGTTGGAACGCCTTGCACGTAGCTCAGGGATAAGTTGTTGTAACTTTGAGATGAGATCGGTGATTTGAGCATCAGTGATCTCAGTGGTGGAAACACTGGATTGTCTCGAACGAGATGATCTGCTAGACATTGTCAAGTAAGGGGTGAGTGAGTGTGTGTGTCAGAAATACTATGTTGGTAGTGCTACCTAGAGCTAGGTAGGAAGCTATGGACGAATAGGAAGTGGGTTTGTCAGAGAAGTTACCTCTGAAAGAGCTAGGAATGGGAGCTACCTGTAAGGAATATATATTTAAGAGAGGGAGAAAAAAAAATGGGTTATGTTGTTTTTCCTTATTTTCTTTCTCAGATGGAGGACAGAGAGAAAAGGGTAGCCATGAAAAAAAAAAAAAAAAAAAAACTGGACGAGAGAATGTGTCAGTGGATGTTGGGAGGTGAAGAGGACAAGTGCATGAGAAAGGCATTGGGCTAGGCATGTTAATAAATAGGGATTATTTTGAGAGAAAGAGACAAATAGATAAAATAGGAAGGGGAGAGATACGCCATGCCGTCCTTTCTACTTATGCCCCCAAATTGGGGTTAGAGTTCAAGTGGAAAAGTGGGTTAAGGGAAATGTGCTTGTTTCAACCAACTCCGCGGGACCTCTTTGTGTCAGTCTTTGCACACAACCCCCGTGTTATCTTATTACTTCCTTATTGTCATTTCAATCATTTCATTTTTTTTTTCTCTTATGCTTTTTTTTTTTTTTTTTTTAACTTAACTCAATAATAATTATCTTTTTAAGATGAATTGATTCCTTTTAGTATTTCTACAACTTTAGATTTTTTGAGCTAACTATAGAACTAATTCGAAATGCAAAATTAGTCAGGGATGAAAATATTTAAACTTATCCTAAAAATAACATATGAGAATCGAACCAAAACTTTTTTTCTTTTCCCTTCCTTAACCCAAGTTTAAGTACCCCTTGGAATACATAATTACTGGTATACACATAATAGTTTGTCTATGGTCAATTGAGTATGCCGTTGGGCGAGAAACTTTTAGCAAAATCATATAACACACAACCCCAAGTTTTTTTTGTTTTTAATTTGTTTTTGCTTCATTAGAAGTAATTAAGATAGGATTTGTTTATATGGAGTAAAGTTTTTCAATTATATAAACTTAGAGCATTCGATTCGTCAGGTAACAGAATCAATTTTGTTTTCCTACAAAAGGAACGACAAGTTAAATAATAATAAAAAAATTGAAGAAACACTCTATTCAATGATTTTATCTTGTTTGTAGTGATTGCATGACACTAATTTTTTACCTACAAAATAATTCTTATTTATCCCATAAACTTATCCGCAAAACATAACTTGTATAGACATAATCCAAACAAAAAATCACTTTATTTTATGGATAAACATTGTTGGAATTAAGAAAAAAATCTCAAACTTGCTGGGCCCAATAAGCTAGATTGAAATTAAACTAGTGGAGAGCGTGTAGTTAGTGATGATGACGAAACAAGAGGTAAGGGGTGGCTTGAGACCTAATATCAGAAAGGGTAGAAAAGAAAGAGTCCCTTACAGTGTGGTTTAGGCAGAAGTGGAATATGGAACTTTCAAAGATTTAAAGCCAAACAAGGTTTAAATAAAAAAAAATTTATATAAATTTTTAGGTGGGTTATAGATGCTCGTATACCACTAGCTTCAGAGCATATCTCCCGATCTTTATGAAAATTTTTGGGAGAAATTATGAGTTTGTTTGATGGGAAAAGTATTTTTCTAGTCACCCGAGATAAAGTTATCTTCAATGAGCTCAAAATGATGTTTTTTTAGAGTTATAAGATTAAAAAATTATAATAATAAAGACTAATATAATCCTGCAATATATTATAATTACAAAAATACATTGATTTTCGTTACAAAATGACATCATTTTAGACTCACTGGAGATAACTTATCTCCATTGACTGAAGAAATCCTACCCTTGTTTAATTGTATTTTGGTTTTTTTGTTTTTAAAACCGTTTTATAGAATATTTATAGAAACATAAAGTTATTTTCTGTGTTTTTTTATTGGAAGAAGTATTTCTCCAGTCAGTCACTGAAGATAAAGTTATCTCCAGAGTTCAAAACGACGTCATTTGGGATTATAAGATTAAAAAATTATAATGACAAAGACTAATATAACCTTGCAATATATTAAAATTACAAAAACACCTTGATTTTCCTTCCAAAACGACATTGTTTTGGGCTCACCGGTGATAACTTATCTTTATTGACCAGAGAAATTCTTTACCCTTTATTATTTTGAAAGTTAAAAACTAAAATAAAAAACTAAAATAAATCAGACATATTTTTTAAATTTGATTCTAAAAATAAAAAATAATTACAATTTTTATTTTTATTTTTATAAAATAAGTCTTACCAAACGAATTTTTGTGTTCTAAAAACAGTAATCGAGTCTATAAATCCTACCGATAAAATTTTTACATCGGCTAACCGGTTTAAATAATTTTTTACTGCATAAATTTTGTTTCTTAATTTTGACTCCCACACCGTTAATTTAAAGTAGGAGATGTGATAAAATAATAATTATATTTTAATTATAATGAAAATATTAACAAAAAGCATAGATATGAGTATTATTAACATTGAAAGTTTAACAGAATATTTTATAAAAAGTACACAGATTGAATGGTCAGAGTATAATTATATTTTGGTCTTTAAAAATTTAACGCGTACATTTTTGGATTTAAATAGCGTTTCGATTCGGTCTTGAATTCGTTTCATGTTAATCTCTATACCAGACATAGAAAAAGAAACATCGATCCTAAAGTAAATTTAAATAATTTAAGGACTAAATTGTAATATAATTTAAATTAAGGATTAAATTGCGAGTGAAATGCATTTTTGTCCTCGAAAGAGAAAATTAGTTGTAGTTGTATTCCCACCTCTCATGTATGGCTGCAGTTTCAATCACTTAATGCGTAAACTAATTTAGTAATAGTATTATCTATGAAAGAATATTGAGTAAATAGGTAGATTATATATACTCTATGAAAATATTTATCTTATATAAATTTATAAAATTGATAGTAATTTTTTTTTGGATGCAAGTGAGAATTGAACAAATAATTTAATAGAATATATCCTAATCTCTCACCACTAAATCAATACTAGTGGCTTAAACTGATGGTAATTTATTATCCTAACTTTATAAACTGAAAAAAAAACTAATGTAATGAGTTTAATATATCTAAAAAATCATATAAGGGAATTATTTACTTCAATAATATCAAAGAAAGAGTGTTTATCCTTTTAAATGACACAACTTACATCTTTTTATTCTCACAAAGAGGTGACACCCACACTTTTATTTTATTTTTTTGTCAACTCTCTCCTCTTTTGTCTATCTCTTTCTCTCTTTTAAAATGACACAACTTTACGTTTTTAAAATGACACACACTTTTCTCTAATATCAATACACCCTTAAACAAAACAAGTGGCTAGCTTGTAGGGAATAAGAACCAGTTGCAGGCATACATGATACTGCATACATGATACATCATGTATAGAAGGAAAATGTTATATTTACAAAAATTTTATTTATAATTTTTTACAAATTACACTAAGTATAATTGGCCATACTTCAATCAAAAATATATGACCAGTCATACTTAGTGTAATTTATAAAACAAATTTGTAAACGGATCATTTCTCCATGTAGAAAAGTGATACAACTCAACATTAGTTCAGGATTTTCTTTTAAGAATACCATGAGAGAAAATCTTCTTTTTTGAATCTGGCTTTAATTGCCTTTTCCTTTTTTTGTTCGATTCTTCCTTTATTTTAATTTTTTTTTTTTTGGTAATAGATTCTTCCTTTATTTAATTTTATGGAATTATTAATCTTATGTCATATAAAATAAATATCTTAAAATAAAATTATGGGATTCATAATTTAAAAGAAAAAATAAGAACAAAATTTCATAAATATACAACATAAGATAATTATTTTATCCGACATTATACACATATCAAACTAAGACGCAATATTCAAAAACAAATCACCTAATAAGCCAAGCCGTAACCTGCCCCTCAATCCTCACTGCGGAGCCTAAGGAAAGAAAGATAGCTACTCTACTATTTCCTCGTAGCTCGAGATTTGAACTAACTTCCTGTAGCGTCTCTCCAAAGCCATTAAGTGCCATTATCTTTTTTATTTTTTTATTTTTTTTTCTTATAAGTAAAAATTAGGTCAAATAAAATTTTAAAAAAATTGTTATAAGGAAAAATTCTTTTTTTTTTATAATGAAAAAAAAATCAAAAGTCAAAAGCTCCTAGGAGGAGTATTTTTTTTTTTAAACTCTTATCAGTTTTTTCTTGAATTATGTGTTTTTTTTAATGAAGAGGCATAGAAGTAGAAAGAGAGAGAGAGTCTTTTCTTAAAATATGTGCTTTTAAGTTAAAAAATTTATATAATAATCAAACAACTTTTAACTTTTTATTATTTTTTTTAATTTTAACTTAAAAGTAACTTTTAATTTAAAAAAATGATCCAAACAGGCTCTAAAACCCTAGAATTACTTGCTAGCTAGTAGACCCAACAAATTCAACTTATTCAAAATCAACCATGACATCTATTCTATGTGTGCCTAAGATCCTCACTTACCGCTTAACCCAGTGGTACCTTTATTGAATAATGTTTTATATCCTTATAATAAATCCTATTGTATCCTCTAATTGCTTAAAATAAAAAGTATTAAATAAAAAATTATATTTCATATTGTTTTCTTTAAATACTTAACAAACTTATTAAGAGGATTATTCTCTCTTTTTATTTTCTATTTATGAGAAGCATACTCCTCACTAGAGGCTACACTAAAAATCGAAACTGCGTTTTATAGTCTACTAGAATTAACTAAATAGATAATATTTAACTGCATCTACCTAAATTGTTTTAGGCTTAATTTCTACTAGTGAATTAATATTCATAGGATTACATCTATAAACACCACAATAAACCATTAATTATGTTAGGGTGTATGACATATCGTAACTTTGTAATAACGCAACCTATTCTTTTTCTTAAACTTTATTAAAAAAAAAAAAACAAGAAAGAAACTACCGAAACCAAATGTTAAAACTTAAAAAGTTAAAAACTACCCAAATTGCTCCCTTTTTATTTTTATTGAATATTAAGTCCGACAAAAGTTTGTTTGGTTCTTTTTTTTGGGACATATTATTAACTTAGGTTCACTATATATTGGGCTCATTTACTAATGGAGAAATCTCGTATCCTTGGGAATTATTGGGCAAGGAGGCACTCAAAGGTTTGAAGACTTTTATGTCGTTTTACATGTGATGATTTGGCTCTGTGTCTTGTAGTTGTACTGTTCTGGTCAAGTCCATCGATTGGACAAATTTTGAAGGCAAAAACCCATGTACAGACTGGAGCAAGACCCCTTTGGTAAAAAATTTACCAATTTCTACAAGACACTACTTGAAGTTAAAAGGTATATTTGGTGTTTTTGGGCATGTGATGTGTTTCCACTGCGCTGAAACTTAATAGATTGAAGCATCAAAAAGTCAGCTTAGTCTTAGTGCATTCACATTGATTATGGGACCAAGTGAATAGACTTAAAAAAACTAATCATTCATTGATATCATGTGCCCTTTGCTCATGATTTGATTTGTTTCACGAAATGTCAAGATCAGTCTGTCTCTATCTCCCAAATCTTTGTTCTAGTTTTTTCTTTATTTATTTCTGATTTCAAATCATCTTACTAATTATGAAAAATATAATGATATATAGTTCATAACTGATAAAAATGTGGTTCACCACTTAAACTAAGATTGTTGACACGACAACATCTCATCACATGAGATACAACCTAACTCCTATGTCTAGTGAAGTTTAAGAAGTAAAGCGCTGATAAGGGATAGTTTCATTCATTATCACGACGGGCAAAGTATGTTTGGGAATTAAGAGGAAAGGAAAACAGGAAATGGAAGGAATTGAATAGAAGTCGTGGATAAAATGATAAATGTTCTTTGAATGCTTAAAACAAATAATAACATGTAGATGAAATTAAAAATAAATAAATAGACATAATAGTGATTTAATTAATTTTTCCTTTAAAATTCAGAGGACTTAAAGATTTTAATGGAAAATAAATTAAAGACTGAATATTAGTTAACAATATAACCCATATTTAAAAAAAAAATAGCAAATAGAAAAGATTTTACTTCATATCTTATAATTTTATTTTCATTTCTTTTTTATTATCTTCCGCCCAAACAAGTAATTTTAACAATAAAAGTTCTTTGAATGCTTAAAATAAATAAAATGATTAAAATTTACAAAAAAAATAAAAATAAAATAAAATGATTAAATAATTAATTTTTATTACTTTTTAATGAACTATTATATAATATAATATATATTTTTAGTAAATATAATATAATATTTTAACATTAACATGTCGATGAGATTAAAAAAATAGACATATATAATAGTAATTTGAGTAATTTATCCTTTAAAAACTTAAAACTCAGAGGACCTAAAAATGTAAATGTAAAGAAATAAATAAATAAATAAAGGTTTGATTTTAGTTACCAATATCATCTCTACTTCAAAGAAATAATAAAAATAAAAACTGCCAAAGATAAAAGCTTTTACGTCATACCTTATTTTATTTTAATTTCTTCTTTATTATCATCCGCCTAAACAAATCATGTTAACAACATCTCCTTCAATACTGCCAATGAAATTCAGCAATAATAAAGATGCTACATGCCATTGGTCAATATAAAATCCCAAATGAACTCATTTTTAATACAGTAAAAGGCTATTATTATTAGTATTATATATATATATATATATATATATATATATATATATATATATAGGGTCAGGATCATTTTACACCAGTGTAAGTTACACTCTCAATCTTGTCCGTTGATCCCACTTATATCTAAGGGCTATAATTTTTTAGTAACGCGAGTTATTGGATACAAGTGGATCAATGGTCAAGATTGAGTGTAAGACTTCTAACTCTTACACCGGTGTAAGAATATCCTGCCCTATATATATATATATATATATATATATAACATAAACGCACAACTTCATATAGACGTTAGACAAATAGCAAATGATGAGTATATAAAAATTAACCTAGGTTTAGAAACTTGGCTTGTACATAACATGTAGTTATGAATAACTTTTTATTAACCATTGTTCTATATATAACATATTCTTTTTTCTCTTTCTATTTTCCTAAAATCAGCACAACAAGCTAAACCAACAAGGACGAAAGATAAAAGGGTACGCATAAGGGAAAATTCTTATGTCTTTATTCACGAATGTGAAGCACATGTTATGTTTTGTCAAGAAGTAAAACCATGACATTGAATTACTCACGACCGGAACGTTTGACACAATTTTGTGTTAGTGTGCCTTGAATAAGTGAAACATGTGGTTGACTGATTTTTAGCAATAGTGAGTAAGGGTGTGCATGGAGCGGTTCATAATTGATTTTGATAAAATCCGAATCGAACCGATTTTAAATGGTTTTAAAAAAAAATCGGTTTTTATTTATCCAAACCGGTTTATGGTTCACAATCTGTTTTGATTTAAAATCAATCAAAATTGATTTTCAACCGGTTTTAAATCAAAATTGGTTATGAACCATAAACCGGTTATCAAGTTTAAAACCAGTTTTATAATAACTTCAAAATCGATTTTTGATGAATTGTGCTTTTTTTTAAATAAAATAAAAGATACCTTTATTATTTTTGTTGTAATAAAATAAAATACGTTATGCCATCATCCAATTTAAATTAGATCCAAGATACACCGAAGAAAAATGCGGTCATTTCCATCAACCATGGGTATGTATACCTGAATTTTTAATATTTTGTAAAAACTCGAAAAAATATACTAAAGTTCTTGATTATCGAATCATTGTTTCTTAAGTTTACACTCAACCTCATTTTGGTCAATTCTTCCATTTCTATCTCATTGCAATCTTCATAGCAACCCGTGAATGCCAACATGTCCTTTTCGTATCTTAGGTGAAGCACTCAACCTCATTTGTAGAGCAGTTTGGTTATGGATAACTATGGATAATCAATTATTTTTATGGTTTGATAAATAACCAGTTTATAAAATAAAATGTAATTTCATATGAAACCAATTTTTAAAATGTGGAGCAGTTAGGTTATGGATTGATTTGATTCTTTTAGACATTTTGAACACCCCTAACAGTAAGTGCTCAACCATCTCAGTAATTTTTCAGCAATCACTCCAACCATTTACACATTTTTTCAACAACAATTATTTGGTCGAAAATTCTCAATAGCTATATTTTATACACATCACTATTAACTGACATATTGATGGTAAGGGTCTATATATGGTGTGACTTCAGACTTTTGGGGTCCTGAACTCACTCTTGGATTAATGTTATACACTATCTGTGTCTGAGAGCTAGAGTTTGGAAGATTCACAAAGAACACACAAACTACTTCAACCCTTTTTCGAAACAAGCAAGGAAAAAAAATAGCGGGAGGTATTTATGACTTAATTTTTCCACATTTGATCTAATTGCTTCTGTTATGTATGAGCATGATTAGATCATAAAGTTATATTAGAATTTACATTTGGGATCAAAGCCCTCTTTGCCTCTGCCTTGCGTTTATATGTTTGGTTGTGCCTCAATTAATTTGATTTTTCAAATTAAATTAGTTCCTTGTAAATGAAAGTAGAGTTAGAAATCATATGGAATAAAATTTTCTAACATTTATGGATAAAAATCATGAATTTTTTAAGCAAAAATGAACAAAAACCATTGGGTTTTTATATTGGGTTGACACCGGGTTGGAGACAATGTTGAAAGTTGAAGACGATGATGGACTTATGACACTATTGTCACTTTACGTGAATCTTGGTTTTTGTTACTGTTCATGGTTTGAAATTTATGACAATATTACTGTTCATGGTTTGAAATTGACACATTACTGTTCATAGTTTGAAATATCTGACAATTTTTCACTATTGCAATATTTACTTGGTATTAGCATGAGAAATCCAAGTGAAATTATTGTTTTCAATATTTGTGAATAATGGACCAATTAGGGCTGTCAGTGTGAATTCATCTCTTATTATTGTGTGAATTGACTTTTGTATTATTGTTATTTGTTTAAATTTGGCTGGATTTATGATTTATATTTATGTCATGACTGAATTTCAAAACAAAATATATGATATGCGAATTGAACCCATAACCACCTATATGAATTATTATTATTCTGTCATTACATGTATTAATTCATGTCACTCTATACATGTAATATTAAGATGATTAATGTGAATGGTTAATTATTTAATATTATTGATTAGGGTTAATTGCAACAATATAATAAAAAATATTTAGTGATCTATATAATTTAAATAATTAAATCTAAGCCACAGTAACTTAAATTATTTAAATTATATATTAAGAGCTAGCCTCTAGATCACATAAGGTAGATGATATTAATTATAATTAATTATATATAATATAATAGATATCATCCCACAGGTATTTCTAGTATAATATTGTATAATTAATTAGGATAAAATATTAAATTATACTTTTTGATTTTCCCATAGGGATTAGGAATTTCTATTATAATTTTATCATGATGTTTATATGAATTTAATTGAATTAAAATTTTAGCCTACATGCAAATTTTATGTCGCTAAATTTATAATTGTTTGAACATGATTTACATTAGTAAAACATGATATATTATTTTGCCTCAAATTTTAATGATAAGCATATATGTTGAATAGTTTATAGCTATACAACCTATAAATTCCATTGATGTTTTGAAATTAAAAGGGATAATTACCTTATCCGGAAGGAAAGAATTATATTGACATTAGGATATATGGACATTGATTATGCTATCAGAAAAGATGAACCACTAGCAATTACAAAGAACAATAAGCCGGAAGAGGTAGATCTGTATGAAAAATAGGAAATATCCAACCAACTATGTGTGATGTTCATTAAGACAAAGATATCAGCCAGTATTATGGTTTTGGTGAAAAAGTATGATAATGTGAGAGTGCTCCTAAGTCCATTGATGAATAATTTGAAACTTCAGGGAAGGCATTAACTAGTACCCTGATAATGAAATTTTCTTTCTTGAAGCTTACTACTCTGAGGGGTGTGCGTGAGCACGTCATACATATGAGGGACATTGCGGCTCATACGGTCTAATTCTTTTCTTGTCCATTTTATTCTGAATACTCTCCAAGCACCATTTGGTCCCTTTATAATCTCCTACAACACATATAAAGACAAATGGTCTATTAATGAAGTCATGACCATGTGTGTTCAGGAGGAAGGGAGGCTGCAATAGAAACAATGAGAGAATTCTATGATGACGACTGAAAAGAAGGATAATAAGAACAGGAAAAGTGGTAAAATACCATGCCAACTGGAAATAAGAAAAAATCCAGGAATTTCTTCTTTAAAAAGAAGAGGCATGTAGGGCTGTTAATTCATGTTGACACGACACCATAGACACAACACAAATTTTTATTCATATCAAAACCTTCAACAAAAACACGAACCACAATTTTTGCAAGTTGACACGACACGACACAGATAACACACAAAAAGAAATTTATGAGTTTTTGCCATCGACACGAATCACCTTTTGTCGGGTTGACACGACACGACACGAAAAACACAATTACATCTATAATTACAAATTTACAAGGCGACACAACACTAACACATCTAGTTGTTGACATTCATAAGTATTAAATTTCATCAATCTATTTGCTAGCAGAAGAATATAGATCTCCAACATCGCAAAAGTGATATATTCACTTTTCTAAGGCAACACCATCCAATTCTCCAAAGAAATCATCACAACCAATATTGAACAAAAGTTCCAAAGACAACACATAACTAACCAAAAGCTGCACATAACTAACAAAAGTGCAAAGACAAATAAGCACATTCTATTATCAGCAGTGTTGTTGAACTACATCACAAAGTAAACTCCAAAGACAATACATAACAAAATCATTAAATGAAATTATTGAGCTACTGAGAAACTATTAGTTTCACAATGAGCTGAATTTCTATTTGATTCAGTGGCCACCTCCCCCATGATATTTTTTGTTAAGTCCTCCAATAAAGTTGCATGCTCTAGCATAAGGAAAAAAAAAAGTGAATTAAATAATGAAGAAGGATCTGTTTACAAACTTTTTTTACAAAATGTTGCAAATTACACTATGTTCTCCCGGGAGAACATAGTGTAGTTTGTAAACAAAAAGTTTGTAAATATAACTCACCCCTTAAATAATAACACAAAAGTTTGGTAAATTATTCAATAATAATTACATAATTGGATATATAAAAAATTGAACCAAGAATGCAAAAAAATACCTTGATCTCCATATAGCCAATCTCTTGTAGACTACAGCTTCCACTATATCAGATTTAAGTGTACTTCTATATTGGTCAAGTATTCTTTCCCCAACACTAAAAGCACTTTCTGAAGCAACACAAGAAATAGGTATTCCAAATACATCCAAAGCCATTGCAGCAAGTTACCCTTGGATACTTATACTGATCAGCCCTCCAGTATGACATTACATCCAAATCAGAATTCCTATAAATCATTGAGTCCTCGATATACAGTTCAAGTTGTGTTTTTAGGTACACAATAACTTCATTAAAGGAATCAAATTCCTAACAACATATTCAACACATATATTAATATTTATATAAATAAATCATGGGGTTTAATTTTTTGCAGTTACTGCAAAAAAGGGTTGCCTGCCATTTTCACAAAATAAGAAGTAGGTACCACACAAAAATGAGTCCCACAAAAATATAGTTCATTTCGAAAGTTACACTATGTACTCTTGTGTACATAGTGTGTGGCAGATAAGCATTTATGCAGCAACTGCAGAAATGATTTTCTGATAAATCAATATATGCTAATTAGTACAATAACAACAAATTGAAGATTACAATAAGTAAATAAACTTACACTCAAGACAAGTTTAGTTATAGCAGAATATGAAGTTTCATGGGGTGCTTTGGTCCCACCATCTCTTGTATTGCTTATGAAGCTCCCGTTAAATCACTTGAAGATAAGTTTTTAGATCCACCATGTGTATATTCATTAAACAGAGAAAACAAATTGTTATTGACCATCGTCGCTTCTTTGATCCCATAACAACATATAGCTTAGTATAGCACATTCAACAAAATGCATCTGATATCTAGGATCCAAAATGAAAGCTACAACTAAAATCATACTAAAATCAAACCAATACTTCTTAAAGTTAGAGAACATGTCGGTTGTTATACTACTAAAGTCAGAATCCTCATTATTTACCTCATCCATTAGAGGAAAATATGTTTAAATACAAAAGGAAAGTATATATTCGGAGTTGGATATTTGGTTCCCGAGATGATACATGGGATATCATAAAATACGGCCAAGAACTTGCAAGTTTATCCCATTCACCTCTAGATGGACAATGCTTATAGTTGGAATCACTCAACTCAAGGTGCATTAGAGCATATTTGTAGTAAAGTGCAGAATCTTGCATAAGAAATGTAGAGTTCCATCTAGTTGGGACATCTTGGTTGTGTATGATAACCTTCCCAGAATTAGTTTTTTTTTCAATTTTTGTTCTCTGGAACAAAAATGGATAGAAATAGTGTTTGACAAAACTGATTTTTTTTTGTTCCGGAGAATAAAATGGTTCAATTTCTATACTGGGGAACTTAAAAAAGAATAAAAAAATTCTTCTTTTTTGTTCCCAAGCACAAAATGAGAAACACTTGTCTCTTTCAATTACTTTCCACCACTACCATTACTCTTCGTAAAGGTACCTGTGACACCCGCCTTCTGGTCAAGTATACAGTTAATATTAGTTACCATAATCTTTCTTCATCATATTATGCATATCTTTCCTCTTTATCTTCTGTGTCTATTCCGAAGACTTCAGGTGAAATACTTTCATATTCTGGATAGAGACATGCTATAATTAATGGAATGAGTGCTCTTCATCACAATGGCACCTGGGATATGGTCGTTCGTCCGTTTGGGAAATTTGTTGTTGGCTGCCGCTGGATTTATGCTGTTAAGGTTGGTCCTAATGGTCAAGTGGATCGCCTTAAAGCCTGCTTGGTGGGAAAGGGTTTCACTCAGGTGTTTGGATTGAATTATGGTGACACTCTTCCCCTGTGGCGAAGATGACTTCTGTTCGACTCTTTATTGCCATGGTTGCTATTCGCCACTGGCCTCTTTATCAACTTGATATTAAAAATGCTTTTCTTCATGGCGATCTTACGGAGGAAGTTTATATGAAGCAACCTCATGGATTTGTTGCTCAGGGGAAGTCAGGTCTTGTTTGTCCTCTCCGCAAGTCTCTATATAATCTCAAGCAATCACCACAAGCTTGGTTTAGCAATGTTGTTCAATAATTTGGTATGGCTCAAAGTGAGGCTGATCATTCTCTCTTTTATCATCATTCAGCTTCCAGATCTATCTACTTGGTGGTGTATGTGGATGATATTTTAATCACAGGTAGTGATAATCATGGGATTACTCAATTGAAGCAACATTTATGTCATTAGTTTCAAACCAAGGATCTTGGGAAAATTCGTTATTTCCCAGGAATCGAGGTGGCCCAATCTAAACATGGAGTCGTGATATCTCAATGGAAATATACTCTGGATATTCTTGAAGATACTGCTTTGTAAATTCTAAGTATGTTTATACTTCTATGAATCCAAGTGTCAAGCTTCTACCAAATCAGGGGGAGCTCTTTTCGGATCCTAAAAGGTATAGAAGATTTGTTGAAAAACTGAACTACCTCATAATTACTCGGCCTGACATTTCATTTGCAGTTAGTGTGGTAAGTCAGTTTCTTAATTCTCCACATCAAGAACACTGGAATGTTGACATTCGTATTCTCAAGTATATCAAAGCATCTCCAGGAAAAGGCCTTGAATATAAAAATAAAGGTCATGTTAAAGTTGTTGGATACTTTGATGCTGATTGGGCCGGTTGTCCTACTGATAGGAGATCTACTATTGGATATTGTGACTTCGTTATAGTAACCTTGGTTTCCTGAAAAAGTAAGAAGCGGAATGTAGTTGTCAGATGAGGTGCTAAAGCCAAATATCGCTCTATGGCTACTACTAGGGGTGTTAACGGGCCGAGCCGAGCTTTGGTCTCAAAAGGCTAAGCCTGTGTTTAAATATGTCAGCCTGACCAAGCTTGTTATCTGTTATAAATATAATTATCGGCATCTGGCCTGACTTATTTACAAAAAATAAAAGTCTGCTTTAGCCTTTTAGCATGTTAAAAAAAATATAAGACAACAAAAATTTATCCAAACAGAATATACAATCAACAACACTAGTAATTCCATAAATATTCATAAATTCAATGTATATTCAAACAGTATAATATAGAACAAAATCATTCAAAAGTTTGTTTAACCAATAAAATGTGATGAAATGGATTGAGAAAAAAGAGAAGGCTATTACAAGTAGTATAAAAATATTAAATATATATATATATATACTAGGCCAGCCTGAGAGGCTCTAAGGCCGAGCTTTTGAATTAGAGCCTAAGGCCTTTTTATTAAACGATCTTTTATACAAATTCAAGTCTGATGCCAACAACCAATTTTAGACATGTAAGCCGAGGCCTTCACGAGGCGAGTCGAAGGCCCCTGGTTCGTTTAGCACCCCTAGTTACTACTACTTGCGAGCTCATTTGGCTTAAGCAACTTCTTAAAGAACTCATGTTTGGAGACACTGGACCAACTCTCATTTGTGATAACCAAACAACACTCCATATTTCTTCCAATCCAAAGTTTCACGAAAGAACCAAGCATATTGAGATAGATTGCCACTTTGTTCTAGAGAATGTTCTCGCTAGTTAAATTTTGGCAATTTTTGTATCCTCTAATGACCAATTAGCAGATGTATTTACTAAGTCTTTGAAGAGTCCTCGAATAAAATATATATGTAACAAGCTTAGTGCTTATGATGTATACGCTCCAGCTTGAGAAGGAATGTTGAAAAAAATATCCTTATTATTGTTGGAAAGAATATCTTTACTATTTATAAATGTCTATTTCCTTATTTCATTTGTATTTGGATTAGGTCTGGGCTAAACCTGTTAGTATTTCTATATATTATACACTCTTGTATCAATTCAATACACAAATTCATTCAATGTTTCTTTCGTCTCTTGTTATTCTACACTTTGATATTGTATTTATTGTTGGAATGTTATGAAATGTCCGAGTAATCCAGATATATACCTCTAAAAAGCTACAAACAACGTGATTAGATATACTTAAAGGAACTGAAGATTATATGCTTATGTAAAGACAGAGTGATAATTTAAAAGTAATTTGCTCCTCTATTTCAAACTACACTGATTGCACTGATTCAACTTTAGGATATATCTTTATACTAACCGGTGGAGTTATTTATTGGAAAGTGCCACCAGACATGAATTGCTAAGAAAAAAAAATATGTCTTCATTTTGTATAATTGTTGGTGAATATAGTTTCCAAACGAGTTACTTCATTCCATTGTTTTCTTTCAATTCTAAGAAAAATGATGGGTTGGCTCAGATGAAGCCCAAGAGTCTTGGTTTCTCTACGAGTCCAAGAAATCAATGAGTGGCTGGCCAATCTCCAACTGGGTTCGGCATATATCCTTAATGACCTTGCTTTTTGGACTGACACGGAATTCTTGTCTGTGTTTATAATTAGCCCACGTTTCTTCATTTACGTTTTCTAGCTTTTGGGCCCCAAATTTGTAGGCCTCCTTTACTTATTCATGGGCATATGACAATAAAAGAAAAGGCCAAGTCATGGGCCTTGGATTAATTTGTGAGTTCTAGCAATTCATTTTCCAAAAAAAAAAAGAGAACATAAATTTCTCAGCAACAGCATGGTTTCAAAATGAACCTTTGGTTTTCAGTGATTTGTACTTGTGATTCATTCATTATCTGAAGAACTAATACAGATGGTAAACTTAAAAAAATGTTAATACTCTTTGGTGTTTAAAAAAATTATATAGAGAATAAAAGCATTTTAAAAATCAAAAAATAAGCCCTCAATATCTCACTAACAAGATTACTACAACTATATCGGGTTCTTGTCCCTCAAAGGCAAAAGGCAAACTACATAAGTACTTGTTGACCTTTATTGGCCTAGCCTAAATTTTGGACACATATAGCGACACATGGTAATATGTAGGTACAACGTTTCCACATCCAAATGATAATATAATAGGAGTCTTACACCTTCTAGTTTTTATTATGAAACGATTAGTATTGTCATTATCTAACAACGAGAAAAAGTACTCTTCACATGTGTCGGGAAAAAAAGGAAAAGAAAACACTTAGTAGTTAGTAGAACAAAATTATTTATCCCATTAACGTCAAATTCTCAATCGTTTCCACCAAACTGTTCATTAAACACACGAAAAGACTTCATACAGTTCCCTTGTCTCCCTTCAAGTCCTAGATACAATGCTTTAGAATATTCCAATTCAAGTGGGCAACTCGAAACCTAAACCAAATTCTTATAAAGTAGATGTAGAATTTCTTCTATTTTAAAAAAAGGCATATGTGCCAAGTTTTAAAGATTGTTTTTGTGATCAAAATTTTGCCATCAATACCACTGCATGAAAAGTTTATTCTTTAGTAAATGTTTGGTATTTAGCACTTGCAACGTGTTTGTTGTACTTGTCAATCACAAAACAATTCTATTCCTCAAGCAGAACATGAATCTGATTCAAATTGTTATGTCATTCTGCCCCAAGAGCCTAGCCCCATCTGGTTACATCCATATATGCAAAATACAAAATGTGTCGCCTGTTCATTGGGTAAATAGAAAGTGTCTTCCTTTCTAGACTAAGTTATTAATTTGATCCTTTAAAAAATTATTTAATATCAATTCTTTCAAATATTTTCATATAAAAATAATTTTAAAAAAATTCAAAAATAATAATATTCAGAATGGTTTTTTCATTAATTTATGTGTGGCGTCAAAAAGTTTCAGTTTTTGAATAATTAATTGATGTCACAAAATTTGGGAAATTAAATTAATATCAAGTGAACTTTTAAAAGAGAAAATTAATATTTATTCATTTGGATCCATACTAAGAGGAATAAAAGGTTCAACCTAATAGTCTACCCCAAAAAAAAAAGGTTCAATCTAATAAAAAAAAGTATGGAAACATATCTTTCTTGTGTGCATGCAATTTCGCAGACACGGCTGAACTGACAACAACATAGATTTTATAAGCTTACTGGCTAAAGGATAAGCACAAGAGTACTCTAACTAAATCTATATATCATAGTTCAGCAACAGGCATCCCGCAAATGAAATAGGCTCATAAGACCACCTCAATCCACCAAAAAGCTAAGGCATCACAAGCAGGTCACACCACTCTTACATAAGGACTAAAAGCTCACGTATGATCCTCTTCACTAATTTACTTAAGCTCATTACTCAAACACTGATTTGAACGTCAGAAGGTCTTGCAAGTACTCTTATCTAGGCAAGTAAATCTCTCCAACACCATTTCAACCATCTCGCGAACCAATCTTGCATAGCAATCTAGTGCATACCATCACAATTTTCCTTCCAATACAACTTGACTAGATTCAACCGTGTGTATTCAAGTTCAATTTCTTTTGCACTTGTTTATTATTATTATTATTAATAGAAGATTACTTCTCTCATGTAATATAAGAGAAGTTCTCTCATGTTAAGAGACAAATAAAATGGACCCACCAATTTTTAAAAAAAAGATAGGCATATTTTTTGAAGTGAGAATAACATGAAAAATCAATCTCATACAACATAAGAGTATGATTTTTCTTATTAATAAAGTAAAATGCCAAAACTAAGAGTTTGTTTTATCCTCTATTTTATTTGTAAAATACATATGGATAATGGTTATGGTTACTCGTGTATGTTCTCAATTCTCGTATTTTCGCTGTTTTACATAAAAAGAATATGGATTTTTCTCTGTAAAGGAAAAATAGATGACCACAAGGAATTTAAAGCTCGACCAAAAACCAATTTGGATTTTGAGGACCATTAAAAAATAGAACAGGGAGAAGGATAGTCTCATAAGTCGCAAACCCATGATGGTGCTACTTGGAATTTTGTACCAAAAGTTAACAATGAAATTATGGGGGTGAAGTAAAGCCATTTTTCTCTCGTTCTCTACAATATTCCACCGTTAAACACAAAAGCTTTTCCCTTTTAATTAACAATCTAATGTAAACGAGTAACAAAATAATTAATTGTTGTGATTGCCGACCATTGGTTCTAGAAGGGAGGAAAGTTAGACAAAAGTAAAAGATATCCTAAAGTTGAAAAAGTAAGAGTTTCAACTATACATATATTATCCTAGAATAGAACACTATCTTAACACGCGTTGCCGTCTCCCATATCCACCACCCCTTCTAAAACCCCAACCAAGCACATTCTCAACACGAAAACAACCTCAAGAAAGCACTTTTAAGAGCTTACCATCCACAGTAATTGTGCTTTCCGGCACAAAATGGAGAGCATTATTCCCCATAATAATCATGTTTTTAACCTAATCACTAAAGACAACTAATCACCAACCTAGTTTTATTATTATTATTATTATTATTATTAACGTGTGCATGACAATTTTTTCAAAATCAATTTTTTTTTTAAAAATTATTCCGAGAAACAAAAATTGTTAGAAACCGTCTTTGACAAAATTAGTTAATTTCCCTCGGAATTAACCGGTTTAATTTCTATTTTGTGAAATTAAAAAAATTATATTTTTTCATTCCAGTCACAAAAAGAGAAACACTTCTCTCTCACTCTCTGATACGTGCCTCCTCCGCCTCCAATTTGATATTGCAAACCAATTAGCTAGAGTCAATCACTTGCTTCCAATTTGATATTGATTTATTAGACATATGAATTATGAGAAATATAAAAAAATTGTGAGACTTGTCATATTTTTTTATCAATTATTTATTCTTTAAATTATTTATGTATCATGTGATTTATGTATATGTATTTATCTATTCATTTGTTTCATTAATATTAAGTAATAATATGACATTGAAAATGAATAGTATTTTTATATATTTTAGTATTTTCATGAGACAAATATTATATTTGTTTTAGTATTTTTATTTGTATTAAAATAGTATATTTTTATATATCTTAGTATTTTCATGAAATAATTATTATTTGTTAAATGAGAATTTGGCATTTTGGTTAAAATATTTGTTACAATTTGGTTATTTTACGCAGAATAAAATTTTTGTAATTATTTCAAAAGTAAAGAAATATATTTATATTGTATTATCAAATATAATTTTATTTCTCGGAAAAAATATAAAACGCGTTATCAAAAGTATTTTTTTTTTCAAAAACTCTTTGAAGGCACAAAAATAGAAAGAAAAAAATCATTTCTTTTGGAGAACAAAATGGTTGTGTACGTGTTTAGTTGAAATCAAAACTTGGGTTGATTTTTCATTGTGTTGTTCAAAAAAAGACCCAGAAAGCAGAAACTGATTTTAAAATCATGAAATTGTGAATATATTATGTAAAAGAGGACTGAGTTGTAAATATTAATCAATGCAGAAGTGGACAAACTTGATCAATTCCTTCACATTTACCACCTAACTTGTATCGAAAAAAATTAAATGTAATCTTAAATACTTGGTGATTTTCTTTTTCTTAGAAGTTTCTTTAGTTATATCAACAAAATCCAGCATAGTTGATAGATAATTGGATTCTTTATGTATGCTGAAAAAATTCGATTTCTGGTCGTGTATATAGAAAAAGTTTTGTTGAGAGAGACTGTACTCATGATCACGTAACTCTTCACCTCAAGAAAATTAGTCGTTGACTTTTGACTGGGGATATCCTTGCAACAATTTCCAAAAAAAAAACAAAAAAAAGTTTCTTTAGTTATCTTGTCTAACCTATCATGCCTATGGTGTCTATCATATTGCAGCAATTTGACCATGTGATTGTGTTACATGTATTTCATAACGATTGGGTTTACGTTATTATATGTTTTAATATTCACTTATTTCTGCTGGCTTCCAATCTTTTCGAAGATTTCATGGCAAGTTTAGTTAGTGGTTGAAATATTATTGATTTCTTATCGTGCGTTCTCATGTCTCTCCACTTATTATTTGAACAATCTTTTATAAATTTTTACAAAACCTTCTTTAAACTAGGTTTGCATAGTGTCAATGTGGTTAGCTAAAATCAATATTATTAAAACCGGCTCGGTGATTGATCCGGTTGAGGTACTGGGTCAATGGATTAATAGTTCAACTGCATGACCTGATAATTATATGTAATTTTATAATTTATATTAAAAAATTATAAACATACTCAAATATCTAAAAAAAATGATAAAAATTTCTAATATTTTAATATGAAAAAAATAAATAACATATTATTATCCAATAAAAGATCAAACAAAAATATAATTATCGTGATACGAGACTTAAGATTCAGAAAAAGACATCTCTAACTATAAATCAAATCAAAATTTTCTGCATAGTGCATAATTAAGATAATATTAGTGTTGTAGGTACATAACTTATGTAAGTCAATAAGCAAAAAAATATTCAAATATGTCCATTATTATTTATTTATTTTAATAAAAACAATTTCGAATTTTTTTTTTTGGACTGGGTCGGGTCACCGGTTTTCATGAAAACTGGCCGGGTCACACCGGTTCTGATGTATGGCCGGTCCGTTGCTTCAACTGGACCAGTTATATGACCGGTTTACCGGTTCTCGGGTCGACCCAGCTGGATTGGTCCGGTTTTATTAATACTGGTTAAAATTATATATTGATTTAATGAAGACAAAGTTTGAATAATAACTCTATTTATTAAATTATAATAATCATTAGAAATTATAAAACTCTTTAAGTCAAATAAGTATATGTATAATTTTATATTTTTATTTGCTCCAAAATGATTTATGTTTATGCAAATTGAAATATGATAATATGTTAGTGTTATATAGCTTCGTATTGTGGTATTATACTTGAGTTGTTATTTTCTATTTTTTATTAAAATCTTTTTGACTTGAAATTTTAAGTATTTCGGATCATTTACGTAATATATTTTTCCCCCAAAAAAGCATTACAGCTATATTTCATTTTTATTAAAAAATTTAAGTATAAAAAATAATTCATGCATTGCTTAATAATTTTTGGACCTTTGTTTTATATATTTCCTTTTCTTGTTTACTAAAATGTTGACACAGTTTTCCTAAAATAAAAATAATAATAATAATATTCACACTTTCGCTTGTGGTACATTTTCTGTTTATCCGTTCCCTTTTTATAATATACTTAAGAAAAATAATATCTCACAAATTAATAATCATATGGTTTACAAATATTTTCTCACGTTAATACATGAATATTTATATAGTTCGTACAAAAATAAATTATACAGCGTCTCAAATAGGAGAAATTTAAAGATAGTTTGACAGTAATATTATTAATAACTAAAAATAACTTAATTTTATGATTCAATAATTAATATTTTAAATTTAATTTAACAGCCTATGTTATTGTGCTGTTTATGTATTATTTTATTTCATTTTGAATTATTATAGTGTTGCAAGAATATATTAAAATCTTTTCCATTTTTATTTTTATTTTTTTCGCATTACAAGATTTCTGCACCCTCTTTGGTATGAGATTAATTATTATTTAGAGTCTCAATTAGTAACTTCAATATATCAATACTTTTTTTTTTGGTGAATGAATATATCAATACTTAATGTATATATAATTTTCTAAAAATTATATACTTTGAGTTTTTTTTTATGAAATTTATATAATTTTAAATTATTCCTTATAAGGAAAAAGCTTTAGGAATTTATAATTATATTTAATAGTAATATATGTTAGAGTTTTCCTTTACGTGGAAAATATTAATTAGTTAGTTTTGTGTTTTAAAATTAACAAAGTTAATGGATATTCCAATTGTATATTTTGACTAAGCCCGTTGTGATCATATCGAATTGGACTTATGACATCTATTGGTATTGGACCTAGTTAGGTTACAGTTTAGGCTTTAGTGTGACCCTGGTTTTTCATGATAGGTGGACCCAGTAGACACAAACTCTTTTCAGGATATTTGGCTAGGTCCCTCTCTAGCCTGTTTATATTATAGTTAAGCTCCATAAGTCATCATGTTCCCATCGCTGAGGCTGCCACTTTCGAATTAGGTTATATAGAGAAAGATTCTGGCATATTGTCCCTCCTTTCCTCCGACTTTGTGATTGCTTAACAATGTACACACAATACCAATTTTTATTTCATATTATTTGGTATTTTATAATTATATATACTGATCAGGCTTAATAAATCTTTCAATATATATCTATTTCTTGAATACCTATCAGTACAACCTACAAACTGAACGAGTAAGATTTACCCTAACCCGGTAACCATGTTATGCGTAAAGAGTTAAAAATTCTTGTATTTATAATAATAAATTTGTTAAAATAATATATATATATATATATATATATATATATATATATATATATGTGGGGATTATTTCTCTCCTGTAGTATGAGAGAAGTTCTCTTATGTTAATAGATAAATAAAGTAGGTCCTACCAAATTTTAGAAAAAAGAAAAAAAGCAAAAAAAGAGGCACATTTTTCGAAGTGAGAGTAACATGAGAGATCAATCTCATGCAACATAAGAGTATGATTTCTCTATATATATTAAAATACTAAAAACGCAAAAATAATGAATATTACAATTTCATGATTTGACTTTATTTTCAAATTTTCTTGTTACTTCATCCAGTCATTAAATAATATTTTTTTAACTAATGTGACTTCTAACTGTCCTCTCTCTTTTTTAATTAATTTAATTAATGTTAAACCATTAGATTAAAGAAATAAATGATCAGAAATTAATATGAAAATTTTGAATACATCTTCTCATGTTATTTAAAACATCACGATCGTTCGTCGATACATTAATGATCAACACTTAATATGATAAATTTTTTTCATTAACTTTATCATTAAAATTATGAGCATTAATTTATTACTAAATGATCGCATGACATGCTCTTATTAAAGAGAGACATGGATCAGGATACCAAAAAAAACAAAGAGAGAGACATGGATCTATTTCCCTATTCATTTAATCCATTTGCATATATATATATATATATATATATATATATATATATATATATATATATATATATATATATGAGCTTATCATTTCTCAAGCTGCCTGAGATAATTTCATCTCCGGCTACTAAATCATAACCGTACCAAGATGGATCAACGGTGATAAAGAAAGAGAGAGAAAAAGGGAAAATAACCATTCAAAGGTAAATCAATTAATCTAAGAAAATAAATAAATAAAACGACGTAGTTTTGGGGTGGCCGGAGATAAACTTATCTCAAGCAGCTTGAGAAATATTTTTCCCTATATATATATATATATATATATATATATATATATATATATATATATATATATATAGGCTTATTGTTTCTCAAGTTATTTGAGATAATTTATCTCCAGTCACTAAATCATAACCGTACAAAGATGGATCAATGGTGATAAAGGAAGAGAGAGAAAAAGGAAATAATAACCATTCAAAAGTTTTCAATAAACATAAGGAAATAAATAAACAAGCGACGTAGTTTTTGGTTGGCCGGAGATAAATATTTCTCAAGCAACTTGAGAAATATTTTTCTCTCTCTCTATATACGTGGGCGTGTTTGTGTGAAAAAATCATTTCTACAGTCGCTTTACCTACAGCAATGACAGGTGTATGGTTATGATTCTCTTATTTAATGCTTTTATCCTTTGTATGGTTATAATTCTTATATATATATATATATATATATATATATATATATATATATATATATATATAGGTATGATCCTTTGACACTTCATCTGAGAGCCATTAGATAAAAAAAGATCAACGGCTCTGATTTGTAAGCATGTGACACCATTGATCTTTTTTGATTTAACGGTTCTCAGATGAGGTGTCAAAGGATCCTACCTCATACATATATATATATATATATATGGGGTTTACATTTCTGCAGTTGTTGTACGTGTAGCAATCAAATACTTGTCATATATATACTTGAAAGCATTAAATGCGGGGAATCATAATCATACAAAGGATGAAAGCATTAAATGTGGGGAATCATAACCATACACCTGTCATTGTTGTGTAAAGTGGCTGCAGAAATGATTTTACCTATGTATATATATATATATATGATATGTGTATGGTACTTGTTTTGTCATGGTGACAGATATGTCTAAGAGAGAGGGTGTGTGCACAGTGACAATTAAGAGAGAGGGTTTAGAGAGTGTGTACCTTATTAGTTTAACCCCTTACTTATAGATGTGTTACCTGGCAGGTGTGGACTTCTGGGCTACTTGGAAATATTGGGGGTTTAATTGTTGATCGATTGCTGCCGTATGTAAAGAACTACTTCAACCCAAAATCTTAAGGTGTTGGATGATGGTCTTTTTAATAATTTATATCATTCTTTAACACCGTAATAGGATTAATATAATTAAGGAATATTTTCTTAATTCTCTTTTAATCGTTAGCCTTTTTTGGACATTCTAAAATGTGAGCCTTTATCAGATTCATAACAGTACTCGTAACACGTGTGCAAATAAATAAAATGCCCATCCCTTACTTTTTTTCATTTTCTTATTGCTCCACGTATCTATGAAAAGGCATACGTACAAATTCAACGGATATATACAAACATTTTTCCTATTTGTTTTTGTTTTGTTTTTCTTTTTCATCGGTGTGTATCAATCACGACATATATAACATACAGGCATGCATATGAAATATTCTCAAAGCACAAGCAAGAAAGTGATTTTCATGAAAGTGTAGGAGAGAATAATACAATTCGTTCATCACTTGCCATCTATCTCATGATCAGCTACCCTAGCTAATTGAATAAAATTCAATGTTCGTGCCTGTGTAATTCACCCGAAAGATTCTCCATTAAGTAGAATATATGACCTAGCCATGATTGAGGGCTTGGTGTTACAACTGACCCAATTGTTTACTTATTTTTCTGGATTCCATTTAAGAGTGTGAAGATTCTTAAATAATAGAATCAACCCCTTAGTTTATTAGAACCAATAAAGGGAAACTGTACGTCCTTAATGGTTGTGGTCATTGAGAGGCCACCAAGTCATGTCTTACAACAAGAGCATCTAATCTTTTCTCTCCCATTTCTGTTCTTTTGAGAAGCAAAGAGAATAATAAAGAAAGGAAATTAAATAGAAATATATACATACTCATATGAAGTGAAAAAGAAAAGCAATGGAACCAATAAAGAAAGGAGATAAGGCCAGAGGGGACAATACTGTTTTATTTAATAGTTTAATATAAGTTTTATTTAATAGTTTAATATAAGTAATTAATACCATTATCTCTCTCTCTCTCTCTCCCTCTCCCATTTTTAACTGTGTTTTTATATCTCATTTTTCTGTATCTTTTGTTGAAGTCTTAATGGTGGAAGGTCATTTTCATGGGAAAAATGGGGTGGTTTAAATGAACCATTTTGGGAGGGAGGGAGGTGCAAAAAAAAAAAAAAAAAAAAAGGAGAGGGTTACTTTAGTTGGGCGAAATTCACGGATTTCTCGCACACAGTGTTTATTATTTTTGTGAATAGGACATAAAGTTATATCATCTATCACAGCTAAGATGAAACCACATCACACTCTAGTACTGTGCATGCAATGTATTTACACATCTTCATAAATAAAAATGGAAGGAGAGGGGCAAGGTTGAATATGACGTTTGCCTAACTACATTGTTGTTCTACTTGTTCTTCTTTCTTTCTTTTTCTATTTTTTGAATTTTTTTCGCAATGTTAATTATTCTCCCTCGAGGAAATTGAACAAGGATAGCACAGGAAGTAAATAGGAATACGTCTCTTCAATTGACCCTATTGCGTTTGGCTTTTTCCCTTATGCTTATTGTTGACTTCGCTACTCTCAAAGAAAGATCCCCACCTTCAATTTATAACTTGATACTCCCCTTTTTTTTATAATATATAATAACATCTCTATTTTTAATACAATATAACATTTATGTGTTCGATATCAGCCACACTTTAGCTCACAAATTAAGATACCAACACGCATGTCTCATCTTTAATTTATTCTTTTTAATTCTCCATTCTCTCTATTCCTCTTCTCTCTAAAATTTAATAAAATTAATAAAATTACTCTTCTCTCTATTCCTCTCCTTTATATTAAAATGAAATTAATTGACTTTTTAGAAACGCATATTATTAAGTCATGAATTCGTTCCGATTCAAAAGTTGTATTTTGTTTTCTTTTTTCCCTCTCCCTTTTTTCCTGGTAATGGTTGTAATTGGATTTTACCTATTCTTAGAACACTTTCTTTAAGCCAGCCTGTTCCATGCCTAAATATGGAAAATAAGTGCAATTTCTGTTGGCTAGTTAATTAATTAAGTTGATTTAATGGGCATACAATCTCTTTTCTCTCTCCATTTGGGGTTCCCTTTCTTAATAGGAGAAGGCAAATGCATAAAAAGAAAATAGGGTTTAATAAGAGTTATGTTGTAGGAAAAGTGATTGTGTTATGTTATAGAGATTCGTTTTGCGTGCCAGAGTTTTTTTTTTTTTTTGGTTTCAAAAATTGTGGGTCCCACAAAATGTTGTGTGTAGGAAAGTTGTTGTGGTCATGTTAAATTATAGATACAAAACCCAAGAAAATATGGGTGAAAGCACTTTTTAAATGGGAAATGAGGTGCATTGGTTTTAAACCCACCTTTTATGGTCTTATTATATGATGCCGCAAGGGGCCCTTTGCCAGATAAAACCCAAGCTAACTTGCAATTTATGTCATGTAAACAACATACATGTCACATGGGTCGCCCCTCAGTTTCCCACTTATTCTTCTTCTCTTATACTCCAAAACGAAGGATCTCAACACAACCACCATCAGAAGCTCTTTTTTAATTATGAGATAAGATATGATCACCCTTTCCCTTATTATTTCACACATAGATATCTATGCAAGGAAAAATATAAAACGTTTTGGATGTACAATAAAGACACCCCTCTTTAACATTATTTACACTTATCCTCCTCTCCTCTCTCTCTCTCTCTCTCTATTTAAAGTAGAGACTTCGTTTGTTCTCACTCAATAGTCCATAGTACGAAATTGTTGGCTTTTCATTTGTCTCGAAGTATATTAACTTTATGGGTTTATCATCTATCATTTAACATGATCACAAAAATTTTTCTACACACACAACATTTTGTGGGGCCCGCAGCAAAAAAAAAAAAAAAAATGGCACGCAAAACGAATCTCTATAACATAACACAATCACTTTTTCTACGACATAACTCTTATAAAACCCTAACTTTATATCAAATACAAATAAAAGTTTTGTCATGTATTAACCAAGTGAACTACTGTGAATAAGAGATATCACTTGCACCACACTGCGACACCTCAGCGCTTACTAGATTGTGTAAAGTAGGTGTATACACATTACATTGCAGATATACATAAAAGCAAAAGTTGCAAAACCAAGGTGGTGTTCGTAATTTTTTGATTAAAAAAGTATTTTAAAAATTTAAGACAATTATAAATTTTTGAGAAAATTTAACTTTAATTTACTCTTAAATTTTAAAAAAAATAGCTTAATTTTTTTTAAATTTTAAATTTTTTTTATCCAAATGGACTACATATATAAAGAAAACTGCTTTCGCACAAAGTGTTTTCTTAATCCTTTCTCCTTTTGTTTGAGCATAATTAATATTATTTGTTTAGTGTGCAGTGTCAGCTGTGAGTTGCAAATTGCAATCTTTCTCACCGTCCAATATTGACCTCACGTTTTACACGAATGACTGGCACGTGTGAAGAGGTTGGGATTATTATATGTAGTTATCGCACGCCAAGAATTTTTTTGCGGATTGGACAGTGTGGAATAGGTATGAAAAAACGAGTTAACTCGATTCAATCTGATCCAATTTGTTTGTAATCTGAGAAAAATGAGACTAGTTAGGATTGACTCGAAAAGGAAAAATGAGCAAAAAAAACTCAACCTAAACTGAGCCGGGTTAGGGTTAGCTTGAAAAAATGAGAAAAAATAGCCTTTATCACACTCATCTAGTACGTACATGTGGTGGGAAAGCTAAAAAAATGATTTTCATTTGATATAAGATATTTACAATAAAGAAAAACACTTAATATAATCACTACTTACTAGCCACTAAATACGCTAAACATAGCACTAATGCATACTCAAATTTCAAGTTCAACAAGACATAATGCTAAACCAAATCAAATTTAATGAGCATTAGATCCCTATGAAGAAGAGCAACCCAATATATGGGCAATACCATCATCATCATCATCATCTACAAAACATAATCCAAAAAAGGATAACTCATGAGCTGACCCGTTTGACTCGCGGGTTGGCTCGATTTTTTCCGAGCTGGCTCGGGTTGTTAGCTCGTTTTTTGTCAATCCAACCTGGCTTATTTTATGCGGGTTACGATCCAACCCGACGGGTTGGTTCATTTTTGTCATTCTTAGTGTGGAATTGGGAAAAAGTTTAGTGCACTAGGAGCACCAAACTCGGTGCTTCTTTTTATTAAAAAAAAGTTATGACTTAGGAAATTATAAAAAAAAACATGGGTAAAAGGAGAAAATTTTTCTCCTTTTAACAATTGGGAGCACTAAGTTCGATATTTTCGGTGCGTCAAAATTTTTCTCGTGGAATTGCTTGGTTTTTAAGTTTGTTTTTGATAAACCTTTAGTTTATCATGTTTAAGGGCTAAAATCACAACAATTACCTAGTCAAAAGCATGAGAACTTAGGGTTATTTGGTTGAAAAGCACGAAAATTGAATTATTGACAAATATAAGTGATCCTTGCTAATTTATTAGGCAAATTGAGCTAAATTGGAGCAAAGATGGACCTAAGGGACTTGGAGCATGAAATTAAGGATTAAAGAAGTCCCCAAGCGCGTCCTAAGAGCAATTCAAACTCAAGATGAGAGCGTTTTAGTGCTCGATACAATAAATTGAAGAAAAGCTTCGATAGAGCGCACTAACACGTGATATCATGAAGATATTCTCTTTCGAAGAGCACACTAAAGCACACTACAAAGTGCTTTAGCGCGCTCATCAGGTTTTGCAACATATTTCTTGCGCCCTCATGAACACTCTAGTGCCCAATTACGACCTAACTAAGGCCTATTATGCTGATTTAACTTAGGGCACGAGTCTTACCTCTATTTAAAGGAATTTTTAAAAACAATTCAAAAACTCTTGATGGCTGAAGTTTGGTTTAGATCATAGAAGCGTATTCTTCATGCTTTGGAGAACTGGAGAGGGGTTAGATTCAAGAATACAATGGAAATCTTGAAGATTTACCACGCCATCATACTAATAGAGTTTAGGGAAGCTTTCTTATTTTCTTGTGTTTTGGATTCCATTATGCTAGGCTAGATTTCTTTGAAGTTAGGGATAGATGGAACCCAATTGAAATTTATGTTTATGAATTAATCTTTAATGTAATTTTCCCTTCTTATATTGAATAAATTTATCTCCTCTTAATGTTTTAGGGAGATTGTATGACAATAGGGATATTAGTATATGAACCCTGCATGATAAATCGTAATCCTTATGATTCTAAGGATAGAACTTTGATCAATGAAAGGCGAGGCAACAAGTTCTAAAAGGCACAAGAAGCTTATAACAAAGTGCAGAGTTGAAGAGAAGACTCAAAAGAGCAAAGTCAAAGATAAAGTTAAAGATTTCAAGCTAAAAAGGAGTACTAGAAGACTCAAACTATGAAAACAATGAAAACTTATGTACTTACTAATTTTTATAGTCTTATTTAAGTCATAAAACTTATAGGATTGAGTTTTTACCTTGAGGATTGCATTATAAGTCCATAAACTCATATAGGTGACACATATTCACTTTGATCATGCATACAATATTCACACACATCAAGAGTTGTTATGTAAGTGTGAAATATGATCATACATATGTTAGAAATCACTTAGAATCATTTAGAAGTCACTAGAAATCACTTGGAAGTATTGAATTTAAAAAACCAGCATGAAAACTAATTTCTGCATAAAAGTAAACGAATACTTTATTGGGTTGGCCAGTAATTGGATACTTGATGAACAATAATCGAATACTTTCTGGGTTTGAAGAAGTATTTGAATATTCTCCGAAAAGTAATCGAATACTTACTGTTAAAAGTTATTTATCACTTAAGTAATTCGAAATTTTAGATGCCCAACGGCTATAAATGACTATTAACTCATCGGGAACCTATAAATACATATCATTAAGGTTATGAACACAATAATTAACACTCAAAAATCTCAAAATCAAAGAAATCTAAGAATTGCACTCATATTGACTTAGTTTTGCATATCCTTGAGAAAATTCTCAATTACTCTTTCGTTTCTCAATCTTTTTATGTTCTTTCTGTATGTATTAGATGCAGAGAGATTACTCTATATTTGTTTGGCAAGAGCGAATTGCTGTAATTGAATTTGGTGAATTGGAGAGACCCTATAGGTGATAGGTTTAGTGTGATCAAATGTGTTGATCATAGACTTGTAAAAACTCTTTATAAATCGATTTTTTAGCATCGGTTGGAAGCTAGAAGATAGTGAAAATGATCGACCTCAGTCTGGACATAACTCTCAGGTGGTTAGAAAGTAAACCATGATATATCGCGGTGTGATTTTTCCTTACCCTATCTCTTTTGATTTCTATTAATTGATTTCATTTTTGATTCTTTGTATATGTTTTATTGAATCTGTATAAAGGTTGAGAATCATTAGTTTTATGTTTAAATTCGTTCTTGCATAATTTCTTAAAAATGGTAGCCTTAAACATTGAAATTCTTATCTTTTTCATTCAATTTTGATCCACTGCAAATTGCCTTTGAATTGATATTATTTGGAATGTTTTAATTCTGTTTTGAATTTTAAAAAAGGTTTATGATCTTCAAATTTCGTTTTGGTTGAAGTTGTGTCGAAAAGTATTGATTTTTTAATCTCTAATTAGAAGTAACACATAATGTATCCCCCTCTTGTGTGATTGTTTAGCTATCTTTTCTTTTCAAAATTTTCGCAATTCTTATGCCAAATGTGGGTAAATAAAATTTTCAATATTAATTTCACAGGAATTTAAATAAAATCCCTCCAAATGCCCCCTAATTCAGTTTTAATATGTAGCTTAAGAGATTACTTACTTAGGATACATTTGTATAAACTTTAGAAAAGGAAAAAAAATTATGGTAGAATTATTAAACTTGAATTAATTATCGGACTCGGTTGAGGTACTAGATCAATGGGTGAACAGTTGAGTAGGCCACTAGTTTAAATAGTTAAACTGAATTTATATTAAATTATTTAATAAATATACTAATAAATACATCATAACAAACAAATTATAGTAACCTAAAGATAATTCTTGCAATATATATTTTACGAGCATGTGGATTAACTCATAACGAGTTATTTCAGCCTAATCAATGGTCTCGAATTCAAGTCCATGAGAACACAATTGTGTTAAAATTTATTAGGTAGAGTTTTTTTTTTTTTGAAAATAATAGGAAATTAAAACAAAAACACAACAAAAAGAAACTAGACACAAAGCCTAGACCAGTGAACACCTATAGTGTCACCATACAGACTATCAATACAACCTGACGGTGGACAATCAAATTCCTGAATTACCCAAGAGAAACCATAAGAGTAAGAGGCTAGAAAGTCCGCTACTCTATTTCCTTCACGGTGAATGTGAGACATATAAATCTGCCAATCTCGCTGCATCAAATTTCGAATACGATTCACCAAATTAGCCGCAGGGTAATCATGGTGGCACCCACTTGTGTGATCCTACCGAATCGAATCGAATCGGATCAGTCAAATAATCAATGAATTGATGGATAATATACTTTTTCTTTTTCAAAAATCGATTCAAATGAAAAAAAAGATACCAATTATTACTAATTGAATCGCGGTTCATGATCGGTTTACCGACTTAGTACCAGATCAATTGCACAACCAATCTATTATTTGGATATGACTAGTTGGTGGTCTGGTTAAGCCATTTTGGTTTTAATAACAATGATTTATGCATTAATTTTTTTAGAATAATATATTTTTTTTAATTTTTTATATTTAGATATAAAAAAACACTTTTACATAAAAAATAATACTTTTGTTTTCTCTTCATAAGTCAGAAGTTTTTATTTAAAAAATGTTTTTTAGATTTTTTTTAAAAAAAATTACATACAATTACACATATAAATTTTAAAAATTCTATTTATATTTCAGGCTCCTCATTTCCGATTTTGAATTGTTTGAGATCGAAGGTTTTTATTTTTATTTTAAGGTGTGTGGAAGATATCAGTGACTATCAAGGTGAGTCAGTTCCTACAAAGTGCGTTTAAGAAACGATAATATTATTAAATATAATTATTTCGGTAAGTAATAAATGATCTTAATGATTATCCTTAACAAATTTCTTTATATTAATACACCAAATGGAAGCAAAAGCCGGCACACACGGACATTCCCCATGCCCGTCCGTAGCATTTAATAGACGGCGGCCATAATTTTTTAATTTCTCTAAAACATTGTAAACATATCAAATAAAAAGGATTTCAATTTTATTATTTTTATATAAAAAAGAAGAAGAAAGAGTCAAGAGAGAAGCATCTCACGTGTACCAACACGCGGCTCAAAGTCCCAAGGGTACGTTTGTAATCTCGCGCTCACTCCAAAAAAACACCTTATCTCTGGCACGTGTAACATATGCACACGTGTTGGTGATTAGATTAGATTAGACATCCTTGTGCTTTCGATTAAAAATTAGATGAAAGATTTAAGATCACATGCACATGCAGCGAGCCACTCATTTTTTAAGACATTGAACATATTGTCACCCCTTTAATAAAAAATTATCAAATTATTACGTTAGGAAAAATATTTATTAAAATGCCACGCCACAATTTCGCTGGTCTGACAAGCAGAAATAGTCTGAATACATGTCAGCGTCTGGATGGTCAACCATTCTCGCTGGACCGCCCAGCTAGAATGACAGAATGTTGACAGGTGGTAAAAGTAGAGATATCCAGAGAATGCTTGTACTTTTGCCACGTGTCAGCATTCTGTCATCCTAGCTGGGCAGCTCAGAGAGAATGGTTGACCATTCAGATGTTGATACGTGTTCAGACTATTCTCGCTTATCAGACCCGTGAGATTGTGACGTGATATTTTGACAATTTTTTTTTTGACGTGACAATCCAGTAATTTTTTACCTAAAAGGTGGCAATGTGGTCAAAGTCCCCTCATTTTGTTCACTTTGGATGCTCTTAACGACGTCGTCACTGCCTTAAGCTAAGAACCAACAGTTACTAACGCAATACATGTACCACACTCTGAAGTATAGAAGATATATTAAAATAATATTCACTCTGTTGTTATGTAATGACTTGACAACCCGCAACTCAAAAGTTATAAATTTTGTATTACAAGTAAACACGACCTCAAATCTGAATGCCGACTCCTTTTTAGACTTGGAATAATAGTGTTCTGAATTGATCATCACTCACCCAATGCATTTGAATCAGCTTACCAAGACCCATAAAAGGGTCATATCTCCGTTTCTCCATGGTAAACATATTAATTTCAAAACAGAGGATCTTTCGTTCAATGTACAGTTCACTATATATACTCACCTAGTGGAGCATGTATATGATAAAAACTATTATGAGTACTTTTCTCTTTTTTATTACGAAGAAATATTTTTCATCTATATATATTCTTATTCATCACATAAGAAGGTATTTGCAAATCATCACGTTTATGAGTGCTTATTCTACCAAAATATAGAATTATTGTGCCCTTCACATTTTCCCTTTCTCAATCTCGTTTGAGATCGCACCCAAAATGTCTCTGCTTGAACTGTAGTTCATATCACTGCTATTTTAAACACCCGTACATTAATGTACTACATCCATTTCTGAATTCAGACGTAATTCTAACTTTAGAACTACTCAAATACTTATCTAATAACGAAACATATGTGTTTTTTCTTGAAGACACAACACACTTGTATTGTGCATCATGGCATGTCTAGATAACTTATGTTCGGTCACCTAGTTGAGGATGCCATGTCTTTTCATTAAGCAGCTATGCACTACCCATTAATTCACTTTTTGTATTTTTTTTTTGTTGAGATTTTCCAATCAGTTTATCACTTTGTGACTAGTCTGATTCCGGACGAATCCTGGGATAAAAGCTTTAAACCACTTTCAAAGACGATGTTGGGAAAGATTGAAGACATGTTCTCACCTCACCTGCTCAATTTTTTTACTATACTGAATATTTTTATTCTTTTTTAAAAAAAAATGTGATTTTACTCTAGAGAAGTATAAAACTCTTATGTACAAACTTAATGAACCTTTAAATAAAATAATTTGTGTCTTTAACTTTTTTGTTGTAACATTTATTCTAGTGTTTATCACAAAAAGAAATGGTTCAAAATCACAAATTTTTGTATTAAAAGAAATTAAGAAAAGGGAAGGGAGTTGATTTGAGAACAAATAAATTTGAAGTCAAAGTATTGTGAGAGTAGAGGTGGTAAAACGGGTATGCCCATTCCGATATGCTGCTAACCCGCCAAAAACATGTTGGTCCACCCTGTCCTGTTTTAAGGTTGGTTGGCGGATCAACCCGCCTAAAAATAAAAATAAATAAATAAATAAATAATATTTTAAGAATTTTATAATATTACTTATTTTATTTTACATTATCCTTAATTTTTTTTTTCCGTTTCAAGCCTAAATGTATGTTAATATTCACTCAGACATTGTTTAGGAACTTATTTTTGCCTTCATATATGGATAACCTTTGTCATAATTAAAATTTTGTTCTTTATTTTTTTAGGGGAGTACTGAGATAAAAAATAGATATCACAAAAGATTAATGACAAATAAATACTACCTAATAGTTATAAAAAAAATTGATCCACAGGCCAACTCGTTCCACCCTAAACCCGTTTTGACTCACAACCAAATGGGACGAGTTGAAATGGGTTAAAATATATAACATAACTCGTTCCGTTTTGATGGATTAATGAATTGATCCATCGAATTCAACTTATATTGTCACTTCATCCGAGAGTAAAAATGAGTAAGAGAACATGAGAATGGAGAACAGTGACAGAATGTAAGTGAGGAAGGGTTTTGGAATGGCATAGAAGCATGCATTGATGACAGACACGCTCGCACATAGCTGAGTCCAACGAGTACACGGGTGGGAGTGGGTGGGTATCATGCCCTTCACACCTCACCTCACCTATTTTTTTAATTTTTGTTTTCCCCCTTTTTTTAATAATAAATTTTCCCATCTTCAACCTTCCATCTAATATAAGCCATCTATTTTTTTATTTAATTTTTTTAGACTTGTTGCTTTATTTAAGTTCTTTGCTTCAAGTACCAGTGTCATTGATTAGTGTTATCAAATATTAATTAATTGATTTTTATATCTAAATCTGAAATTTATTAAATATAGTGAATATTTAAAAGTTTGTTATAATAGTGATATTTTTTATAAGGGAGTAAATCCCTAATATCGATATAATATATTTATAATAGAAAATGATGTTTGTTAAGAAAGCGAATTCGACTGACGATTTATAAATAGTGTGAAAAGCACTTTGCATGTTTTCTCCTTTTATAATATATAACAGTTATATTTACCAAAGTGAATTTATGACATATCGCAATGCTGATTTTAGAATATGCATTATTTGGGTATGGGCGGTTTGAAGTTAGAAATATTTCGTTTCTAAGTAATTTATAATTTAACTCTAAATTGTTCTCTTTGCTCTAATCTTTAAGTAAAGAAAAGTATTCCTTCATCTTAATTTATTTGAAAAGGTATATATATTTAACAGAATTCTCTCAAGGTTTTGAAGTTGAATGATTATATCATAAAAGCTTGTTGCAGTTAATAAGTTTATATACCCTAAAAATAAAAATTCCGAAATAGGATAAAGTAGGGATTACCCATTACCTGTTTAATTACTAGATAATGTTGGAGGTTAAGATTGGTTGGCTTATTTAAATGAAATTCCGTTAGACATTCTTGCACAGATATGTCATAAAATAGAATGAATGGCAGAAATTTATAGTAATATGAGTAAAATAATGGCTAAATTTTTTATCTACACATTTCAACATAAGTATGATTTCTGCTGAAAAAAAGGGTAGAACCCCTTTCTACTCTTTTAAAAATACATTTTTTATTGATTAAAGATTATTTTTATCAATTCAGTCTTTTAAATTTTTAATAATTTAATTATTTTATCTATTTTGTTTTAGGGAAAATTGTTTTCCCTATAAAAGGAAATAAAGTTATTCGTGACAATCCAAAAAATGACGTTATTTTGAATTTAAAAAAAACAATGCAAGGTATTTTGAAAATTGCAACATGAATTTTACTAAAATACCTTACAGGGACATTTGATAGAGGAAAAAATATTTTTTACCAGGGAAATACAATTACTAAGAATATGATGGGAAAATGAGTTTGGTAGAAAAGTAAAAAAAAAAATGTTTGGTAGGTCAAAATATTACAAGAAAAATTGGCTTAAATTTTCTGAGTCTATGTTTGGTTGAAGGTAAAATATTGATGAAAAAATTGGATTAAATGACCAAACTAACCCTTAACTAAATACAAAGAAGACTCTCTCTCCAGCTTTCTTTTGGCACATTTTTTTATAAGGGATAATTGTGTCCATTGTTTTTTCTTACTTTTTGGTTTGATGAGGTAATGAGAATACCACCCCCTGATGGTGGTATTCTGAAATGGTAAAATTTTTCAATTTTGAACACAAACTGAGAATGCTATACAAATCTGAATGATGGGCAAATTTTGTAAAACCTCCTACCAAACATGGTCAGCTAGAAAACTCATCTCAACTTTTCTAGTCATCCTAAAAGAAACCTCCTACCAAACACCTCTTATATTTTTTTTTTAAATCCCAAAACTCTAATGTTTTAAGTTTTTATCTCTAGTTGTGAGAAAAATGTTTATCATTTTATTTTAACATCATCAACACAATACTAACGTGACATTATAATATTCAAAATATTAAATTATAGACATAAAATATCTTAATGTAAAATCATGAATAGTCGTAATTTATATCTAGATAGAGAGAAGAGTTTTGGTGTATCGGGAGCATCAAATTTTAAGTGATCTAGACCAATGATAATGTGACAACTAATTAGGAAAGAGAAAAGAGAATAGAGTAAAAAAAATGTATACAAATGTCAATCTTTCAATGGAAGGAGCATAAGAGGACATGATCACTACATTTTTTTCCCTAGATAATTGCCTTATGTTCATTATTGGGGCCCAATTCATCATCCCATAGGATAAAATGTTCCTGTCATTCAATATTCGTCACACTCTCTTTTTTTGTTTTTGTTTTTTTGTATAAGTATTCGTCACACTCTCTCGCACAATATATCTCATTATTAGGATAAGGAACGATTATGCGCATGGTGCGGTCTGTGTGGGGCTAGGGGCTAACGGTTCTAGCAATGCATGCATTACCTTATGGAATATTCCATTCAACTATTAAGCGCCCTTTCTCACACCTTGACTGAACTTTTGACTTCATTTCTTATGGAAATCATTCACTTACTGCATTTTGCATTCAAAGAGCTCTATTATCACACCTTGAACTTTATACCATAGCCTTGCCCTCCACACACACATCCCCCTTATCTCTGTTGTATTCTTGAGTAGTTTGTATCTCTGACTAATGAGGTTGAGACCCAATTTATCATATCGGTGGCTCATCCCTGATTTATACAATAACCTTCGTCACTCTCCTTGGGTTGAACAACTACTTCCACCCATATATTAGATGATTCCTCACTTATTTATTTTGAAGTATAATATTTAAAGATCATAAGTGGTATTATGCTTTACAATATTTGAGTATAAGATATAATATTTAGATATTTGAAAATGGAGAAAGATATTGTAACAACCAAGTTGTGTTATTACTATGTTACTACCAATCAATCTAACCGTTAGATCGCTTATGTTGACCCAACGGTTATATTTATTTCCATCTTTGTATGGTCATGATTTCCCAAATTTAATACTTTATATTTATTTCCACCTTTGTATGGTTATGATTTTCAATATTTAATGCTTTCACTTTAAATATGGGGAATCATAACCATACAAAGATGAAAATAAATATAAGCGTTGGATCAACATAAGCGATCTAACGGTGAGATTGATTGGTAGTAACATAGTAGTAACACAACTTGGTTGTTACAATATCCTTCCCCTTTGAAAATTACATTACAATTTTTGAATTATTGTGAAAATGAGTGGCAAACAAATGTAAATAATTATAAGACAAATAAAGTTAGGGAGAAGAGGCTAGAAATTTTTATTATCAAGTGTGTAAGAATGTAATACCACCCCAATATATAGTTAGAAGTGGAGGAAGAATACAAGTCTCTTCATTATCTAATCTCTTATGTTGGAAAATTTTGTTTATGTGGGGTAATACTAATTAATTAGTTTTGTGTTTTAAAGTTAATCAAGTTAATAGATATTCTAATACTATTATTTAGTTGGCCCATTGTGATCATGTTGAGTTGCCTTATGACATCTGTTAGTGAGCAGCAACATATGTTTTAGTGTGACTCTGGTTTTTCGTGACGGGTGGACCCAGCGGATACAAACTCTTTTCAGGGTATTTGGTTAGGTCTCCTCTCTAACCTATCTATTTATATTGGGTTTAAGCCCCATGAGTCGTCATGCTTCCATCGCATTGAGGCTGCCACTTTTGGAATAGATTATAGAGAGGAAGATCCTGACATGTAGTCCCCTCCTTTTCTCCGGCATTGTGATGACCCAACAAGGTACGCACAATCGTAACTTTGATTTCATAATGTTTCTGCATTTTATAATCTTGTACCTGATCTAGGAATTATAATATGTCATCTTAATCTCCTAATGTTACATTACATTCAATCTCCCTTAATTGTAGTAATATTCATTCATTTGCATCAGTAATGTTTATTTACAATAAGTTGATGCCTCGTAAAACCTTACTAGAAAATTCAATGAGAAAAAATCAATAAAGGAAAAAAAGTACATGACATACAATATCAAGCATTGCACAATTTGCCTCAATAAAACCCTTAGCCAATGAAACATCTGTAAAAATTTCTTGTGGAGTCTCTCGATGGATTAGTTCAGTACGATTTGTTCCACTAACAATTTCACCCATGACATTAACCAAGGCATCTCCATGCTTGTATTTATGAGGTTCGTGCCTTATATCACCGTGTAAGTAGCCTAATGTCGTGTTAGTTTAATTGACATGACCAATGCCTTTTCTCAATGACTTTGGACTAGGAACAAGTTTAGCGAATAATCAAAATAATGCATCTTAGTCCCCATGATCACAATCTCACCATAGATTTTTGAAGGTAAAATAATGTTCTAATATTATCCATGAAAATGCCAATATACGTAAGGGGTATATTTTTCTCATGTTACATGAGATAACATACCCCTCCTACTCATACATAAAAAATTGTACCAACATTTATTTATAGTTTCGCTTTTTTTGCAGATAAGTTATTTGCAGTTTGTCTAATACGACGTCATTTTTGGGCAGAAATCATAATGTTTTTGTAATTTTAATTTATTTCAGGATTATTGTAGCCTTTATATTTATAATTATTTAATTTTTTAATACCAAAACGATGTATATTTATTTATTTTACAAGAGTGAGCCCACATGCTTTGTGTCTATGTCATGAGATAATAGTCTCTTATAACATGAGACTTGTATTCCACTATACATAATGTCATCTAACCACATAAATTATCTCCATGACACCTAGACTAACAATAATTCTTTTGTTTATATTTTAAAAATACTAATTTTATGTTTGTTTTAGTTTAATTATCAAAGAACTCGTTGTTTCTTTTCAAACACTTTCTTAAGAAGCTTGGAAAAAATATTATTATATGAAAAAAGCTAATTTGATACACTCATTAATTAGTATTAACTTAAGAGCAAAATTTTAAATAAGTGCGTTTGTTCATTAAATAGTGAAAATACAAATAGTCGTGTAATGTTGTTTAAAATGGATAAAATATAAGCGACTAGGTTTGGTATACTAGTGAGAGGTAGAGTCGGTAAAACGGACTCGGCTCAGCGGGCCAACCCGTCAAATAGGGCGGGGCGAGCTGGCTCATTTTTTGACGGGTCGGGCCATCCACTTTGTCACCTCTAGTAAGAAGCTTAAGTAGTTTGTATTAAATTATGTGTTCAATTTTTATTTGTATAAAAAAAATGGATAAAATATTAAATTGATGAGACTTTCTATTCATGTTTAGTTATCTAAAAACCGAATTCATTAGATAATATTATCTAAATAATGATATTAATATTTCTCAAGTTGTAATTTATTTCCTACAGATACGTAAAAATATGTGGGATCCATGCGAGGAGAAGAGAAAGAATAAAAAAATATGAATCTCACGTACTTTAATGTGTGTGTAGAAGATAAATTTATCTCTTACAATATGAGAAATATTAAACCCATAAATAATCCACTTGCAATAATATAAAATAATTTATAAAGATTGAAAAAATATATAGCGTGTGTATTTTTTCTTTTACATGAAAAAAAAAATAATCCACTTGCAATAGTAAGTTACTTTAACATGCTTAGTCCTGATTAAAACTCCAATTTTTTTTTTTTAAAAATGTATTTTCTTGTTTAACAAATTATAAGAAAATATTGATAATTTTTTTTCAAAAAAGAAAAATAATACTGAAATTTTTTTTAGTGTTTTTTCAGAAGATATATCTGAAGCGTCTGGATAATCTTTTAAAATAACTATTTTATAACTTTTTTCAGAAATTACTCTTTATAGCTTATAAAAAAGCATTAGAAATGTTTCTTTATAGGGAAATGTTATACTTACTATCTTTTTTTCTTACTACCTTTTTTTCTTACTACTTCTTTATGTTGCACCGACACCGACACGGGACACGGGATACGACACAACACGACACTCTGACACGTTAATTCTAAAAAATGTTAAATTTTGACACGTGAGAACACATTTTGATATTATATAATATTTTTAATTTATGTTATGTATATTATATTTTATATTCAATAATTTAACAAAAAAATAAAGTTAAACTTATAATAGCCATCAGTTTTGCAAAGAAACATAAGATATCTCAAACGTTTATATTAAGCTCAATAAAATAGTAATCGTAATTCAACGAATCTAATAGTTGAAACTCAAAATGCAACACAACGTAACCTTTAAACCTTTCTTGAGTCTTTGCAACGAGTATTAGAGTGTCGGGAAGTGTCGGTGAGTGTCTGACACGACACGTCAAGGATTTTGAAGTGTCGGTGCTTCATAGCTACCTCTTATTACTAAATCTTAACCGTTGATTTTTATCACTCTAACTGTTATAATTTATTGAAAATTAATAATTAATTAATAAGTGAAAAATGTTATACTTACTACTCTTACTAAATCTTAACCGTTGATTTTCGTCAATCCAATGGTTATAATTTATTGAAATTAATAATTAATTAATAAGTATGACCCAATAAATTACTATCGTTAGATTGGCAAAAATCAACGGTTAAGATTTAGTAGTAAGATGTAATAAGAAAACGAGATAGTAAGTATAACTTTTCCATTAATAAGTATCACCTAATAAATTATAACCGTGAGATTGACGAAATCAATAGTTAAGAGTTGGGAGTAAGAGATAAAAAAAGATAGTAAGTATAATCTCTCTCTTTTTTATGAGTGTAATTCTTTTAAAAGTTTATCGTACTTATTGTTTCAAAAATATTTAAAACATATTTCCGAAGAAAAAGTACTTTTTCAAATAAACTGGCATAAAAATGCAACTTCCCAAAAATTATAAAAATAATCATGAATTTTGTAAAGATTATTCAAATGTAACCTACATATATACATCGTAGAATTCAGCCAATCATTCACTATGATTTGGAATAAGTAGGGCCACAAATTAAATTTATTATTTCTTATCATTAATTTTTGTCAATCCGACAATTATAATTTATTGGATGATTTTTATTAATTAATTAGTAATTTTCAATAAATTATAACCATTAGATTGACGGAAATCAACAGTTAAGATTTAGTGGTAAGAAATGATAAACTTAATTAGATATAAGTCTATCCTTCCCTTTTAGTTAGAATTCAAACTACAAATAAATGAAAGGGTTTATGGTTTCTTCATCAACTTGAGATAAAATTATCTCTATTAACTTTAAAATTACGTTATTTTGAGAGTTAAGAAAATTAATGAAGGATTTGTTAAGAATTTTATTTACTTTTTGCTTTATAAATTTTACTAAAATACCTTTCATTAATTCCCTCGATCCCTAAAATGATGTAATTTTGAGGTTGATGGATAGAACTTTATCTCAAGTTGATAGAGAAACAAAAAAACCTAAATAAAATACTATAAATGTAGCGATTAATGTTGCTCCTGTCACATGCGATAAAATTATCTCTTGTAACCCCAAAATGACATAACTTTAGAGTTTAAGATTAAAAATAAATGATATTTTAATAAAATTCATTGTACAAGAGGAAAATAAATTTTTTAAAATACCCTTAATTTGTAATATTAAAACCCAAAATTACATCATTTTAGGATGGGTAAAGGATTTCTCCGGTTAACGGAGATAAGTCATCTGTGGTGAGCCTAAAACGACGTCATTTTGGGACGGAAATCAAGGTATTTTTGTAATTCTAATATATTGCAGGGTTATATTAGTCTTTATCATTATAATTTTTTAATCTTATAATCTTAAAATGACATCGTTTTGAGCTCACTAAAGATAATTTTATCTCAATTCCCATAAATAAAATGTAAGGAAATATGAAGAAACAATGAGGCGTTTGGTACACGAGAAATTTTTATTTGTCCGGGAATCTCGATTTTCAAAAATATGATTTTTACATTCAGTTTACGATAATATCTGAAAATTTAAAATTTTAAAAAATTTCAGTTTCCCGGAAATTCAGAAAAAACCCGTGTACCAAACGGCCCCTTGAAATTTGTGTTTAGCATCATACAGATTTTAAAATTAATATTCAGTAGCATTCAAATAGCTGTAATATATAATTTTTTTTTATTTGGCGTTATACTTCTATAGGAAAAATTTAAATTTAGAAATAATACCAAAAAAAATTTAAATTTAGAAATTAGTTTTGATATTTTTAGCATATATTCATTTTTCTAGTTATGAAAAATGATCACATATCCATATCTATTGTGAAAAACAAGTAAATTTTAGTACTGAAAATTTATTAAAAGTATGCAATATTATTACAAAAGAAAAGGATAAAACAAGGAGGTGAGATACCCATATAACGTAACAAAAATTGTCATAGTTTCCATGTTCAAAATATTTTAATTAAAAAAATAAATTAGATGACGACATATTTTTTCTTATTTATGAAAAAAACTGGAGAACAAAATTAGAGACAAACTACACTCTAATCATATTATCGTATGAAATGGAAGATGCTAAAAGGTGATTAGGATTGCCAACTGTTGTGATTATGTGCAAATGCGGACCAACCTACCACTTGTGATCTTCAATAGAAAACAGAAATGAAGGTGAAGAAACAAAAGGGGTGTTGAAGATGATCATTATAATTCAAGGCTGATAGGCGCTAAAGTGCAAAAAGTTAGGCCTACCGAAGCCTACAACATTAGATATTAGATTGAGAGCAATGACTATTGCAACTATTTTAAAGTTTGACATGATTAGGGAATCTCAACACAGTGCTTGCAAGAAAATTCTAGGCTTAATCTCCTTGTTGAATTGCGTTGGTGTCCCAATATGAATCTCTATGCGTGTCAAAACCATGTCCTTTCTTTCAGCTAGCACATGCTAGTAGAATATAATGCCATTTTTAATTGTAGAAATGTGTAATGCTGCACAATTGTATACGTATCTTATGATTTGAATTTTAACCCAAAAAAAAAAAATTGATCTCAAATCGAATATCTACCGATAGAAGGAAACTCGACCATAATAGTTAGTTAAATGTCCTAATTAATTTTCTGATTACGATAGCGGGAGTTACAACATTTTCTAATTAGTTTACTAAACAAAAACTTTTTTCCCTTATACCAATCAAGGATTGGCTAGTCATCCACTCAGACACAACAAATGAGCAATTTTAATATCTTGTTTGAACCCATAGGTCATGAAGAAATAACACATCACATTAAACAGTAAGATAACATAAAGTATCGGTATTACAATTTTAAAAATATTTATTTCGATAAAGGAGTGTAAAGAGGACAATATTATGGATATATGTCGCATCAAAAGATCAAACACAGCGTAAAAATAAGGCTAAGAAGAAAGAAGAGCCCCAGCCGAAAACGCAAGCGGAAATTGTGAAACCGTGGCACAATCTACTTTTTTGACTTGGCCATGATCCAGCCGTGTTTGGTAGTAATAATCATAATCATCACCATAGTTAACGACATTATCACAACAGTTAAGTAAATATTCTTTTTTTCTTTTTATCATCTTGTGTGTATGTTAAAACTAATAACCGCGTCAATAATAATATTTATAAATTTTTTATTTACAAACTCTTACCTATAATATTGTATATTAAGAGTTATATATTTCAGCACATAATATTCTATTCTTAATACATAATATAATTTATAAGAATTTATTGAAAATTTTTATAAATATAACTTTTCTCAATAATAATACTAAAAATTAACCAGTCAAAAGTCACATCCGTGGAGGCTAAAGAGAAATCTAGGGTGTCAACTTTTTTATGATTGACCAACCAACCAACAAAAGCAATCTCAATCGCACCTCGTCGCATGGGATCACTCCCCTAGCACGAGAAATTGACCAGCCGAGAATTTGGAATAAGAATCCAACGGCGCAGAGACGTAGGGGTAACGAAAACGGACGAGTCTTTTTCTCTCTCTTGCTTTTCTTTTTTATTTTATTTTATTTTTTTCTTTTAAAATGTTCTCTCTGAGTCAGCGAGGCAGAAAGAGTTAAAAAAAAAACACATGATACTCGTCCTCACTAGTCAACACGTGTCTCCACCGGCGGTTACCGATAACCGGCGAACCTTTTGTAGGTCCCACCACCATCTAATTTTTTACAACCCAAAAACACACACATAATTTAAAATAATAATAATAAGAAAGAAAAGAAATTAAGATATTATTTAATGAAAAAATATTTATCCGCCATTTTAATTAAAATAATTAATTTTTTTATTTAATATTAAATTTTTTAAAAAAAATCTTTCATTTTTTTCGACCATCATTTTTATTGTGTTATTCTTTTTCTCAACGTAAAATATTGTAATTTTGATTTAAAATGACATGATATTACTTTAAAAATAGAAAAAAGATATTGTAACAACCAAGTGTGTTACTATCATGTTACTATCAATTAATTTCATCATTAGATCTATTATGTTGATCTAACGGTTATATTTATTTTCATCTTTGTATAGTCATGATTTTTTAAATTTAATATTTTATATTTATTTCTACCTTTATATGGTTATGATTTTCTATATGTAACGTTTTCACTCTAAATTTGAAAAATCATGACCATACAAAGATGAAAATAAATATAATCGTTGGATCAATATAATCGAGCTAACGGTAAAATTGATTGATAGTAACATTAACACAACTTGGTTGTTACAATATCATTTCCCTTAAAAGTATTAACACTTATCCTTTATTTAATTATAAATTAAGATATGATTTAAGGGAGATAAGGCCATGGGAGGGGTCCTCAATTGGATTTTGCTCGAAAACCTTCCTTCATCTGATTTGCAGAGACTATCCTAAGAAAGGACCAACCAGAACCAAAGAACTTCTGGGTAGAGAGAGAAAGTGGGTCTTTCGCTCTCTCTTTTTTCTCTCTGTGTGTTGTGTACGCGTGTGTGTATGTATGTTGTGAGGGTACATGCAAAACGGTGAGCTTGGGATAGAGAAAGAACGAGTTGAAGTTTGGTGTTCGATTTGCAAAAAACTGCCCCATCAAGTACTCTTGTTGTTTTTTGGGTTTTACTTCTTATCCAAACTGTAAGTCTCTCTCATCGTTCTCTCTCTCTCTCTCTCTCTCTCTCTCTGATTTTGTGGCTTTCTTATAAATAAGCTGGTTTGTTTCTATGTGGTTGGATATCAGTGAAGATTATAGATTTATGGAGATCTAACTAAAAATTTGTTTTTTGTTGAATCCTGGGGTACAATGATTAATGGGTTTGTTCAAAATTGATTTTTTTTTTTTTTTTTTTTTTTGGTTTTCTGCATTGGGGTGTGGATTCATTACTTGTGTCGCATTTGATTCCCTGAACCGGTTTCGTTCGATTGATGCTCCTGTTATTTATAGTGTTTGCTTCACGGGATCTCTCTGTGAATTTGGTTCCGGAAGAGGCATTTCCCCTCCCCCCCATTTTTATTTTTTCTAATCAGGGACTTTATCTTTGTTCATGAGAAAAAAAATGTGATTGTGAATGGATTCCGATCTGTAATTTTGTTTTTGTCGTGTTGACGTTTCTGGGTATTTAAGTTTTCAAGAAGGGTTTAAGAGGGGAAAAATGGAACTTGTGTATTGGATTTGAATATGATTATTTCTGTTTGAACAGGTTTCTGGTTCATTTTGACCGTGGTTCTGGGGACTTGTTGCAGCGCTGAGATTGTTAATCTCTTTGCTGTTGAATTTGTCACTTCCGACAAAGACAGAAGGAGGCACCAGATCGAAGGCTGAGTGTTTGTTGTTGTTGTTGTTGCTGCTGCTTCTGGTTCTTGTCGCAGAGATATGTTGGATGGTCGTTCCTGTGTGGTTCCTGGGTTGTTTTCCAACTCTTGCCAGACTGAGAACAAGTGGTCTTTCATGAAATACCTGCCGGACTTGGACATAAAAAATGGCAAGCGCCCTTTAGACATCGACTGCGATGATGAACCCCAGCCAAGGAAGGTTAGCAAGAGATTGGATTCTTGCCATCAAGGTGAGACGGTTCCAATTGTGTTTCAACAGCAATCTTGTCATGCTAAGGATTCTGTTGTTGCACAAATGGATCAGGATGGCTCCACCATCCAGGATCAGTTGAAGGATTGTGAGCCGTTTAGTAATTGCCAGAGAGTTGAAGAGGCTGAAGCTTTTTCTATCCAGCTATTTGCTGAACAAGAACAACACAACGCTGGGGATTCATCGGAGTCCCGTGACCATCAATATGATAAACAGCAGCAGGGTCAGTCTGGGGATTCATCCGATTCTGATGTTCACTTTCAGCAAGCTGATGACCAGCAGCATCTTGTAGGGAATTTATTGAATTCAAGTGACCAGCCTCCTGATGAGCAGCAAGAGCACCATGCTGGGGATTCATCAAATTCTGGTTCTCTCTTGCCACGCATGAATCGAGACAGCTCAATCGCCTGTCTCAGCCGCTGTTCTAGGTCTGATTATGGTTCTCTTGCCTCACTGAATAGGAGCTTTCGCAACATAATCCGAAGCGGTGAGCTCTATACATGGAGGAGACTGAATGGTATCATTGAACACTGGGTTTATTTTTCTTGTGCCCTCCTCGAATGGGAGGCCTATGATGTAATTCGCGAACGATGGATGCATTTACCAAGGATGGCTTCTAATGAATGCTTTATGTGTTCGGATAAGGAGTCTTTAGCTGTAGGTACTGAACTACTTGTATTTGGGAGGGAGCTGAGATCCCATGTCATTTATCGATACAGTCTTTTGACAAACTCGTGGTCATCTGGAATGAGGATGAATGCTCCAAGATGCTTGTTTGGATCTGCTAGCCTTGGAGAGATTGCTATTTTAGCTGGCGGGTGTGATTCAGACGGACATATCCTTGACTCTGCTGAACTATATAATTCTGAGAATCAAACATGGGAAATACTCCCGAGCATGAAGAAGCGCAGGAAGATGTGCTCTGGGGTGTTTATGGATGGAAAATTTTATGTTATTGGGGGAATAGGTGGAAATGATTCTAAGATTCTTACATGTGGTGAAGAGTACAATTTACAGACTAGAACATGGACTGAAATTCCTAACATGTCACCGGGGCGTAGTGCAAGGGGATCTGAGATGCCTGCAACAGCTGAGGCACCGCCTCTGGTTGCCGTAGTAAATAATGAATTATATGCTGCTGATTATGCTGACATGGAGGTTAAAAAATATGATAAGGACAGAAAATTGTGGTTTACCATTGGGAGACTGCCTGAACGAGCAGTATCAATGAATGGTTGGGGTCTTGCATTCAGGGCATGTGGAAATAGGCTTATTGTCATTGGTGGGCCAAGGACTCATGGTGAGGGTTTTATTGAACTCAATTCATGGGTGCCCAGTGAAGGACCTCCTCAATGGCATCTACTTGCCAGAAAACGGTCTGGTAACTTTGTCTATAATTGCGCTGTGATGGGATGCTGAAGAATTGAATTGTGAAAGTTACACATTTTGATGCTTCAAATCCAACGAGTTGCACAACATTGATTCATCCATTGACACAGGATTCTTGCTAATTGGTACTTTCCCTCTTCTTTTTTTATGATATTTTCCTTTCAAAAGCGGGGGAGGACGGGGAGGAGATTCAGTTATTACTCAAGATTGGCTGAAAAGTTTTCCGGGAAGGAGTTCTTCAGTCCTTTTTTTTTTTTATGTTTGAAATTTCAGTTACTATTTTGTTCCATTGAAATTGGTATCTTCCCCCATTTCCATTTACATGAAAATTTTCAAAGCTTGGTATCATGTAGCACAGGAATAGGTTAAATAATTGAAGTTCCAACACAAATGTAGGTTATTGTTGTTGTCTGTTTAAGTTTTTTGCGGACATACAACTAGGTATTTAATTTTCATGATCATAAATTTTCTCAGCTTAAAGGATGGAATAATTCCCGATGGTTGTTTAACTAATTTTGGATTATTTATCAATCCAATTTTCCATTTGAATTCGGGGACTATGTATTTTTAGGTATATAACCATTACATTTATTACTTGTTGCAAATCTTACCTGCAGCCATAATATATTTTTCTGCCTTCGTATTGTGTTAAGTCAGAGGTAAAAGTCTGTATCTGACGCAAAAAGAGGCCGACACCAACCTGATTACGTTATCTTATTTCACGTTAGTTTATCTGATCTTAGTTGCGTAGTTATCCTGAATCTTAGTTGTTTAGTTATCCTGAATCCTAGTTACTTAGTTTATCTTATCAGTATTTTTATAACAGTGATTTACTTATTGTTACTCTGATAGATCAATCTGTCGAATCAGAGATTGGTAAGTTAATATAGGATCTGTTTGTCCTCTCTCAGTTACCTATAGGAGAAGTACCTTAAAGATAAGCGGATCACTGTGCGTTATAATATAACGACATAGTCAAGACGTGGGATGTGTGCACAGTGACAAGCTAAGAGAGGGGGTTTAGAGTGTGTGTACTTTATTGGTTTAACTCTTTATTTATAGATATGTTACCTGGCAAGAGCGGATTTTGGGCCTCTTAGAAGTATTGGGGGTCTAATTGTTGATCCATTGCTGCCATAGTAGGATTAGTATAATTAAGGAATATTTCCTTAATTTCCTCTTAGTTGTTAGTCCTATTTGAGCCTTCTAGAATGTAGGCCTTTGTCAGGTCCATAACACTCATCTTACCAATAGTTATCTTAGCAGTAGAATTAATTATTTATTAGATAAGATTACCTTATCTGTTGATGGCGTTAATCTTAATCATGCTATTAAAGAGATTATCCACTAATCACATAATGCAAGCAATTACAATCTTCCTCCTTAGTTTTCTCTTTCTCCTCCCCACCTCTGCTTCTCTCCTTAAAGCGCTTAACTGGTGCTTTCATTTAGAAGTGAGCACTGCGGGGTGAGAAGGAGAAAGAGAAAATCTAGGAGGAAGATTGAAATTATGAGTGGTCTACATTGAATTATTGATTATGTCACAAGGCTGCTAGATGTCAGAGTTGAAAATGGGAGATTAAAGTTATGAAGGATTGATGCACATGGGATGATGATCATTTCAAAATGGATTTAAATTTGACAGGTTCTTGGAATTGGTCTTTTGAGCAAGGCTCATGAGCTCCAATATTTTTCGCTCTTTTGAGATCATTTTAATTCAGTTTTTAATTTTTTTAATTTTTTTTTTCTTTTTATTTTCATGAAAAATAGTTTCTAATATCGATTAGGTTCTTGGAATTGGTCTTTTGAGCAAGGCTCACGGCTCACGAGCTCCAATATTTTTCGCTCTTTTGAGATCATTTTAATTCAGTTTTTAATTTTTTTTTCTCTTTTTATTTTCATGAAAAATAGTTTCTAATATCGATTAGGTTCTTGGAATTGGTCTTTTGAGCAAGGCTCATGAGTTCCAATATTTTTCGCTCTTTTGAGATCATTTTAATTCAGTTTTTAATTTTTTTTCTCTTTTTATTTTCATGAAAAAATATTTTCTACTTTCTAATATCGATTAAGTTCTTGGAATTGGTCTTTTGAGCAAGGCTCATATGAGCACCAATATTTTTCGCTCTTTTGAGATCATTTTAATTCAGTTTTTTAATTTTTTTAATTTTCATTATCTTTTTATTTTCATGAAAAATTGTTTCTAATATCGATTATTTTTATTTCCTTTGTCTATTAAGGGCAATGTAAACCATGGTAATGTTTGATTGAATAAAAATATTATTAAGAATTGTGGTTACTTTGAATGTTTATCTTGTTTAGGGCTTAATGTTTTATAGTGAATGTAGATAAGTTATCTATATTCATTCTCAAAATGATATCATTTTGAGTTGAAAAATTAAAAAATTATAATGAAAGGGCTATTATAACACTGAAATAAATTATACTTACAAAAATACCTTGATTTTTACCTCAAAATGATGTCATTTTGGATTTAATGTAGATAATTTATCTACAATGACTAGGGGTGTTCATCAACCGATCCAAATCGATTCAAACCGCAGTGACCGAACCGAAAAATCGATAACCGAAAAAAACTCGTAAATTTTAATTAGATTGGATCGGTTTTCGGATGGGTTGGTGAAAACCGATCCAATCCAAACCGATCCAATATATTAAATCTCCTCTACCTACTTGGTCATTTCTCCAATCATAGCTCAAAAATTTTCAAACCCAAGACATATTAACCCATCAAGTAAACCAAAAAAAAAACGTAGTAACATTTCATTAACAAAATTTCATCTGTGTAGAGCTTCATATCTCATTGCCACAAAAAAACTATATTATCGTTTAATGATATTTTTGAATTTAAAAAAATGTTTTTTTTTTATAAAGTCAATATATACAAAAGATGTTATTTGCACAATAATAATGAAATTAATTTTCAAATTTTTAAAAAAATCGAAAACCGATCCAATCCAAACCGAAAAAAATTGAATTGGATCGGATTAAAAAAAAAATCCAAACCGAAGGGATTAGATCGAATGATTTTTGCTTCCAAAATCAATTCAATCCAGACCGTGAACACTCCTAACATGACTGTGGAAAAAACAAACCCTTTGTTTAGTCAATCTTGCACACACTTTGGTATTAAGGATGAAGTTGGTTAGCATATAGTTTAAGCTTGAAACTGCAGATAAAAATTCTTTATGGTCAGGCATTGATGGAAAGTAGCCACAAGGGGTAGTTAAATTGCCAAATTGTACTCCATATGGGCAGGCTTTTTGGGCAGTACAGTAATTCAAATATTCATTCGTTGATGGGCCAAGTTGAGGCCCGATTGAGAATTATTCTTAGAGAAGAAAATATGGGTTAATCCGCAGCTCAACGCCCCTAATTTGCTATAATACGTTATCTTATTTCAAGTTAGTTAATCTGATCTTAGTTTCTTAGTTATCCTAAATCTTAGTTGCTTAGTTTATCTTATCAGTATTTTTTTATTTTTTTGTATTTAAAAGTTTAAGTGGAGATAGACGGCTTTTTGACCCTTTTGCCCCTCATTAATTAATTAATAACCAATTTGTCTCTCCCCCAGAACTATCCACCATCCTGCCCCCATTTAGTCGATCAAGTTGCACTTTTAATCGACTAAATGGGCAAAATTCAGAAATCAAAAACCACGAATTTTAGTCGACTAAATATTCACCTTGATCGACTACATGTCGAGCACATTTAGTCGACTAAGGCCATTATTTAGTCGACTAAATATCGCGGACCAGGTTTTTTAAAACCCCCCCATTTCACAATGGGGGTTATTTTCAAACCCTAGTCGACTAACTTCGCTCCAAGAACCCCTCTCCTCAACCAAGTTCGAATCTCATCCCTTGAAGGTCCGATTGAAGCATCATTGGTTCACAACTTGCGAAATTGACATTGTAGGTAACGTTTTCTGACTTGCATTTGGTATTAGGTTTAAGTTTTTTTTTGTTTTCTCCATGCTTTGGTTTCTGTTTTTTTAAATTTCTTGTTTTGTGGTAGAAGGTTGTTTGCGGTTTTGTGGCTTTAGGTTAGGGGTAGGGTGTTGAGTTTGATGTGAGGGTAATTGACTAGGGTTGATGTGGTAGCTTAGGGTTAGGGTTAGGGGAAGGGCTGCTGTTTTGGTTGGGGTGTAGGTTAAGGGTTTATGTTTTTATGTTAGGTATAGGATTGGTTTTCCTGTGATGGGTTAAGGTTAGGGTTAGGGTTAGGGTTAGGGCTGTTGTTTTGGTTGGGGTGTAAGGTTAGGGTTCCTGTTTTTATGTTAGGGTATAGGATTGGTTTTCCTGTGATGGGTTAGGGTTAGGGTTTAGGGTTGCTGTTGTAGGTTGGGTTTAGGGGTAGGGTTCATGTTTTTATGTTATGGTTAGGGTTAGGGTTGAGGGTTTGGGTTTGGGTTGTTGTTTTTGATTGGGTTTAGGGTTTGTTTTATGTTTTATTTTAGGGTTAGGGTTTAGTTTTTTATATTGAATTTTAAATTTTTTTGATATTGTTATTGTCCATTGATATTGTTTCCACTTGCATTGTAGGTACCGTTGTTCCCATGGCTGAGCGTAGAAGATCGGATAGCGTGGGAAATAAGAAGGTACGACAAGACTGTCCGTCTTCGTCAAGGCCACAAGATGAAGAGCCCGCTCCTGTCGACCTCCCATTCGGATACTTGTTCGAGCATGACCCCGTGGTTCATGATTCATTTGTCCGTGACTTTGCTAACCGATCCATATGTGGGGCCAAATCACTTGATACAACATTTTTTGAAGCAGAAGGTTTTAACATTGTGAGGTGGTTGGAAGGAGCACGTGTTACGGTTTTGGTTGAGCTGTCGTGTTCATATTCAGAGCTACATGTACGGGCCTTCTACCATAACCTCAGCTACGTACAGGGTGAGCTGAGGTCGAGGGTCTGCGGGGTGGAGATCATCATGACGGCTCCGGTATGGTTGGAGTTACTGGGGTATGACTTTGATTCTGCGGACACTGGGGAATATGACGCAGATAGCGGCTCCACACTTCCAGGATATACACGAGATGATGCCGTTCAGGAGCAGAGAAGAGTCTGTGGGCAACATATTGCCTATACGGTGGGGTTGCTTACTGTGGAGTCCCATATACTACACTATGTCATTACCCACATTCTGTTTCCGCGAGCGTTCAACCATTCCAGGGTGTTGGAACATGACATTCCCATCATGTGGGCTATCCGACATGGTACTTTGGTGAACTGGAGGCACTACATCTGTTGGATGATGTATAAGGCCAAACACAAGGGTGCAGTTCCATTTGCTTGTCATGTTAAGAGGATATTGGAGCACTTTGGTGTTCCCATGGGCAATGTGACCTTGAAGAAGACCACAGGGTATAATCATAAGTTTGGAAAGCGTCTACTGGAGCAGTGCAAGATGACAAAGAACATACAAACAAGAGTGTGGCAGTTCACTGGCGCGGCTGATGTTGAGGTTCCTGATGTTGCTCCACTTGCAGACATGGTTGAGCCCGAGGTGGAGGATGATGCTGACGATGATGATGAGGGTGACCAGCAGGAGATAGCTGAGCCTGAGGGTGGGTTTTCATTGCGTGATGTCATGAAGGGCATAAACGCTACGCTGAAGAAAATAGGAAAAATGCCGCTGAAACACAAAAAATGGAGGAAGAGTCACTTCCAGAAAGGGAATGAAAGGTTTAGACATATACAGGGACAATTCAAGGGTGTTGAAGATAGGCTTGCTCGTCTAGAGCTTGGAGGAGGACAGCAGCAGGTTGAGGATGTTGCAGGGCAGGGGGCTGATGTGTCCGACCAGGATGACGAGGAGACGGCGTCCGAGGAGGAGGAGGAGGATTAGATTTAGGGTTTATGTTTTTTACTTTACGTTTGTAGTGTGTGTCTGTTGATATGTAATTGACTTCGGTCTTCTTATTTGACATTTGTAGTTTATGTATTTTTATGTTTAAGAGCTGAACTATTTAATGTTCCCATCATGTTGTGAACCGTTTACTTATTTATGTCATTTTTATTGTTTACCGCAAGAAGGAATATGGTATTTTTCCATTCTTGTTTTCAATTTGGGTCTAATCACAGTCCAAAGGGTATAAAATGTCCAATGCAATTCAGAACAGTCACTCATAAGAGAGTTAAATGACGAACACAAGTTTCGGGTACCCTAAACCAAAGTTTTATGCAATACATGTACATATATGGTTTATAACCCCCCGTTGACTGTTTTGTTCCTGAAATTGTGTTCCCCAAGTCATAATACGCTTGTACATTAGACTACAATCGGTTCCATACAAAAAAAATTCGAGGAAATCAGATTGGGGTGCCAAAACCACTGATTTAGTCGAGCAACCTGAACTGGTTTAGTCGACTAAACCAGTTCAGGTTGCTCGACTAAATCAGTGGTTTTGGCACCCCAATCTCATTTCCTCGAATTTTTTTTGTATGGAACCGATTGTAGTCTAATGTACAAGCGTATTATGACTTGGGGAACACAATTTCAGGTACAAAACAGTCAATACCCCATTCGTATGCATTGTTGGGTACGTATTGATTGAAACCGTTTGTTTACTCCCCGAAACTAGGTGAATTCATTTAGGGGTCATATCAATAATTGTTATGAGTTTCAATCTATCAATATGGACAAATGTTACTAATTTGAATAGGCATGAAAAGTCAAATAACATAATGACAATGACAGTAACACAAAGTAACATAAAAATTCATAACACAATTACATGAACTCTACCATAAAACCTTAAATACATGCACATGATTGGTTCAACTTTGTCTAATCCTCATAGGACATGTACGTTTATTGTGACCAATTTGCTTGCAGGTGCTACATCTACTTTGACTGCTTGTGGGTTGGGACTCAACCCAATCCATCTCATTCTGTATCCTTGTAGACTTCGGTCTCCCTTGTGCACGAACCAAAGATGCATTTAGGATAATAGTTGGACTATCTATTTCTGGAATCAACAACTCATTACCCATTGGAAACCAATGTGCAGCATAGACCTTCTCAATTTGTGTAATTGAGAACACAGGATCGACATAGTCATAGTGGTTCAATTTTTCAACCTTGCACACCGCTAGCACATGACTGCAAGGAAATCATCTAGCTGTGAACCGTCCACATTGACATTTACGATTTAGCAAGTCAACCCTCATAATGTCGCCGATATCATGCGTAGATTGATTGTAGGCATCCTCAACTTCAAACAACTGCAAGTCTCTATCAAAAACACGGACACGGAGACTGACAGTTAACTGATCATTCTTTTGTAAGAAGTCCTCAACCTTTTTTGCAATTCTCCATCCTTTGGTCTTTGCTTTTTGGATCTTTTCACGCCTCTTGACAAAATACTCTACAAGTCTACTTTACGTCATCTTGACCAATGTCGTTACTGGAAAATTACGTGCACCCCGTAGGACCTTATTGATACACTCAGATAGGTTAGTCGTCATATGACCAAACCTTCGGCCATCCTCATCATAAGACCTGCATCATTTCTCTTTGGGAATCTGATCTATCCATGTGGTTACTTGGGGGTTACTGTCGACAAATTCTTGAAATCTTAAATCAAAGTGAATCTTCGAACACATGTATCCTGCAAAAAATGAACCCAAATTGAATGAGTTATACATAAACAGCCTTACATACAACATGTACACATTCATGAAAGCAGCTTACCTAGTTTCATCAGCGTTTTCTTCAGTTCCACGTCCCTAAACTTAGTGTTAAAGTTGCTTCTAATGTGACGAAGACAAAACACGTGATACGCATATGGAGGCTGCCAACTTGTGTGATCCTTCACAGCCCTGATGATGCTGGGGTGACGATCGGATATTAGACATATACCATGCCTTTGTGTGACATGGAAACGTATCAGGCTAAGAAACCACAACCAATCATCCAATCTCTCACCCGGTGGAACAATGGCAAATGCAATAGGCAGAATGTATCCATCACCATCCTGTGACGTAGCAATCAAGAGGGTACCTTTGTATTTCCCGTACAGGTGCGTGCCGTCAATTTGGATTATGGGTTTACAATATTTGAAAGCCTCAATGCACTGGTGAAAAGTCCAAAATACCCTGCGAAAGACAGCATTATCGGTGTAGACACGTCATTCGTCACAACACTCGTCCGTATCAATCTTGAACACAGAACCAGGATTAATCCGTGTCATGTAGGTCAGCCAACCAGGTAAGATGGCATATGATTTATCCCAGTCGCCAAACAACTTCACAATGGCCTTCATTTTAGCCTTCCAAGCCTTCCTATAAGATATGTTGTATCCATACAAACGTTGTACCCTCTCCTGAATAAGAACTGGTTTCAGAGATGGATCTTCTTTTAACATACCTATACAAAAATCAAAGTCAACACAATCAATAAATATACCGTAAAAATAACGTAAACATAAACCCTAAACCAAACATCGCGTAATACATACTTATAATGGCTGCACAGATTACATCAGAATCCAGCTGTCTATGGTCCCGGTAAGGCCTTGGTTTAGGCAGGTGTGTTCTTTATCCCACTTACTAACAACCCAAGTATTTCCATTCTTTGGCAACATAGCCCGCACGTACCAGGGACAACCATCAATATGGTGTCGACACTTCATCACAAATCTATGGTCATCACTTTTTGCCACCACAGTAGTACGATGAGACTTCATATAATATAATTTGACTGCATGTTGCATTTCAGATTTAGTTCGAAACTCCTGGTACAAATATAATGGATCCCCTAAATGCCAGCCACCGTGGAAGTCATCGTCTCCATACAATATCTCCGTCTCATCATTAGGGTGAGCCCAATTAATGAAGGAATAATGTGGGCTTTCATTCCAAAACGCCTCAATATCGGAACCTACGTCCAAATTCCAGGAGTTTTCCGTCAGTACGATTGATAACACAAATAGGAAATATTCATTTAAAAACTTTAATTTACTATCTTACCACTGCTAACAGGGTCAACACGGAGTGGTGGCATCACCTGGGAAATCAAGTTTCCTGAACTAGTGTCAGCGTCAAAATTCCCCTCTACGTCCGTATCTGAGCTGTCACCCAGCGGAATAACATTCTCGGGTTCACCATCGTCTTCACTGTCCATATCCTCCTCATGCTCATCCTCATCCTCGTCTATTTCCCTCAGTGTTATCTGACTTAAGACATGTGCAGGAGCAGATAAACCGATCACTCTGTCTTCTTGACTTTGACTTCTTTCATGCATAGGTGCAGATGAAGATTGATCACAGTCTATTTCAACATATATCTCAATAAAGTTTTGAAATTTTCGGTCCACAATTGCATCTATGACACATTCCACATCTTCATCGTCACATATATCATTACCAATGTAGAATATAGCATCCTTACCAACTGTAGACTCTACCCTGGCGATCATCTGTTGAACGTACTGGCTGCCTTGTAGCCCCAATTTTTGGTGAATCCTCCTTTTAAGCTCATTGTACGTAGTGCCCCGTTTGATTTTCAACATTTTCGTTTTTCCTTCAAATTGAACACCGTTGGGGCCTTCATAATGCTTTCCATCATAGTAAATCATGGTAACATACATGTTTGGACTTGAGCTCATCTTTCACACGAATTTGGGGGTAGAAATCAGATTTTAGGGTTTTGGGGGAAACAAATCAGAAAATAAGGGAAATGACAATGATTTCACAATTACTATGCATTGGAGATGGTGGGATGAAATGGAAGGGTGATTGGAAGGATCACAGCTGACAAACAAGAGAAAGAGGGGTTTTGATTTCGAAAATATTGCAAATGAGACCGAGAGAGGTCTGGATATAGGGTTTTCTGCGATATTTAGTCGACTAAATGTGCTTGACATGTAGTCGATCAAGGTGAATATTTAGTCGACTAAAATTCGTGTTTCTTGATTTCTGAATTTTGCCCATTTAGTCGATTAAAAGTGCAACTTGATCGACTAAATAGGGGCAGGATGGTGGATAGTTCTGGGGAGGGGCAAATTGGTTATTAATTAATTAATGAGGGACAAAAGGGTCAAAAAGCCGAAGATAGACAACAATATTCCACTAGGATCAAAGAAGACTTTTCAATCTCTTTGAGAATTTTCAGAAGGAATTACATGTCATCCACCAACAAAATCTTCGTATCAGCTAGCAGATTTTGAATTTACGCTCTTGTGGGATATGGATCAAACTCTTAGTCAAGTCTACCTAATATTTTTGTTACAGTGGTATCACTTATCTTATCAATAGTTATCTTAGCAGTAGAATAAATTATTTATTAGATGAGATCACCTTATCTGTTGGAGGCGGTTCTCATTTCTCCTTCCCACCCCTGCTATCTTCTCTCTTTCCCTCTGGTGCTTTCATAAATTCATTCCACAGCTTTAGTCCTTACATGAAAAACGCAGATTGTATCAAGTCTGCTTCTCAAATATTCGCACCCTTTTGTTAAAGTAGTGTAAGAACAATAATTAAGAATGCCAAATTGTGATAACGTGAATTCACCAAATTGAGTATGACGCATATGAAAAAAACATCAAAATAGTGTTTTTTAGTATTTCACATTTATTAGAAATAAGGTGAATAAAATTTTATTTTTTTGGATATTAGGTGAATAAAATTTTAACTCACGTAAATTTCCTGTTCTTATTATTTATAAAAAGGTTAAAGACTTCTAATGTTACATAAGAAGAATTTCTTTTCCTATACACAACAAACATGTGGTTCCACTAATTTTTTTGTTCTCTTTTTTCTTTTCAATAAAATCTACATATTTGTTGTGTGTAAAAGAATATATTCTTCTTAAGTAACATAAAAAGTTTTTAACCCTTTATAAAATAAATGCATATTATAGTTTGGGTTGGGGAATTAAATAAAATTGAAGAACAACTAGGAATCTTGCTGTAACATACGCCTTAGGCATATTACCCAATCGCTATGGTACCTGAAATATCTAGAATAAGTTCATTAGCATATATTGAATACTGATTTTATAATAAATGATTAAAAATACGTTGACTCCTATTAGGTAAAGAATAGAATAATTTGTAAACTAAAAAGAAAAGAAAAAGAATAATTTTGATCTGGGACGAGTTCTATCTCCCTTCTCCTCCTCTTAACTTACAGGGGACAACTTGCCTTTTGGGCTCCAATCAAATATGGGAGATCATTTTCAATACAACAGTCCTACATGCATTTGTGATTTAGAAAATGATATATGGACTAAAAAAATATTTTCTTTTTTCTTCCATAAACAACACAATATTGCTCCATTTTTATTGGCCGGTCGTATGAAGTGTTGTGTGCGATTGCATCATAAATATTTTCTAAATATGGGATGTGACCGGTGTATATAAGATTTTTATGACACAAAAGTTTTTGTACCCTATCAAAAAAAATTCTATTCCCTGGTCCTTTTTTTTCTTTTTCTTCTCCCTTTCTCTCTTCTCTCTCCTCTTTTTTCTCTCTTGAGGGATCAATGGAACGGGAGTTCTACATTTTCTCTCCTATTAAAAATATTGTACTATAAAAACCCATCATTGTCTTTCGCATTTTGTTATGAAAAATAAATATTGAAAAATAAATCAATTTTTGTTGAAAATTCATTTGGGAGTATAGTTACCAGTGTTATTAAAATCGAACCGACCCGGCCGAGTCGATCCGGGAACCGGTAAATCGGTCATATAACCTGTCCGGTTCAAGCAACGGACCGGCCATGCATCAGAGCCGGTCTGACCTGGCCATTTTCATGAAAATCGATGACCCGGTCGGTTAACCGGTGATCCGGTCCGGTCCCAAAAAAAAATTTCAATTTTTAAAAAAATAAAAAAATCATAATGAACATATTTAAATATATGTTTTGCTTATTGACTTACATAAGTTATGTACCTACAACACTAATATTATCTCAATTATGCACTATGCAGAAAATTTTGATTTGATTTATAGTTAGATATGTCATTTTCTGAACCTAAAGCCCCGTATCACGATCATTATATTTTTGTTTGATCATTTATTGTATAATAATATGTGATTTATTATTTTTTATATTAAAATATTTGAATTTTTTGTCATTTTTGCTTAAATATTTGAGTATGTTTATAATTTTTTAATATAAATTATAAAATTGCATATAATTACCGGGTCATGCGGTTGAACCAGTAATCCACTGGTTGAACCAGTGACCCAATACCTTGACTGTGTCAATGACCGGACCGGTTTTAATAACATTGCTGCTTTTTGAGGTACCTTTATCCCATTCTAACAAACTAAACATCATCAAGGTTTCACACTGTTGTAAGTTGATTGGGATGAAAAGTACAAAGTAACAATATATATATACAAGAGCAAGCTCAAATTATTTGCGATTCAAGTTTTACCATTGTTCATACACTTGATTGATCTTGAATAGGTATAATCGCGGTTGGTGTATCCAAGTAGCTTCTGTTCTGTATAAGGAATATAGAAAATCCCACACTCCTTTTCATTGGGCCTTATCTTGAATTCCCTATAGAATTTCACATTCCAAAATCAAAATCAACCTGTTTCGGGATACTTTCTATACCAAGTTGTACAATGGAAATAAAGGCAATCTCCATTGCGTTTGTGTTTCTAATTTCCTCTGTTCTAGTATTCAGAGGAGGGGTAGAGTATACGAAAATTCAAATTCCTCATATCAAGTAGTTAAACGAAAATCCATGAATTTTCTAATGAGTGGTGTAAAATTCTCGGACATGTCGAATGCAAACATATTCTTGGACTTCTAAAATTAAAAGCCAAATGGGTCCAACCCAACAAGGGACACACAACTAGGGTTTCTTTTATGTGAAGCATCAGCACTTTGAAAGGTGAATGAGAGGGAAAAGGGTAACCAAGAAAAGTGAGAGCAGTCATTAAAACCAAAACGGCAAGAGAAGAAAGGGAAAGAACAATCTTATCATCGGTTAACCCGAAAATCATACTCATTTTTCAAATTTTTTGTAGATTATTATTTGATATCTACTTTCCGATCGAGTTGAAATTTTTTCAGCACATTTTGGATAGAAGCTTATTTATTTGTATAAATTATTGGTACAACTAGTTGTTAAGTTGTTTGTTAGTGCTGTTACTAATTGGAATTCTTGTAATCTCAATAGTAAAAAAGTTGGGTGTACTTTAAAACTGGTCCAATGATTTTAAAGTTTTTCACATTAAACAATTATTTTGTGTTGCTTTGTGCTTAGTTCTTGCATAATTGTTATTGCAACATTTGTTTTTACTTGTGAAACCATTTGAAAATGTTATCGTCCAAGTACCAAACAATAATCTCCAAATCTTATCGGTAAAAGGAAAAAAATAAATATCTATAATTAATAACAATAATGAAATCATTTCATTGATTAAAATATTTCGTTGATCAAATTCCGCAAGCATCAAGACTTAAGAGTCACGTCTATTGTGCATAATATCAACTTTTTTTTGTCATACCGGGTATCTGACAATTTGAGATAAGTTTATCACCGGCCACTTTAAAACGATGTTGTTTTGTTTATTTATTTTCTTATATTAATTGATTCACATTTGAATGATTATGATTTCTTTTTTTTTCTCTCTTTCTTTATTACCATTGATTTATCTCTGTACGGTTATGATTTAGTAGCTGGAGATAAAATTATCTCAAGCAACTTGAGAAACAATAAGCTCTTATATATGGGAAAAATGTTTGTCATTTCAAATAATATAAAGTTATGTCATTTTAAGAGAGCGATAGACACAAAAAAAAATTATTTAAAATTTAAATTAAAAAAAAAACACCAACTTTCTCTTCCATGATTTCTATTTCTTGTGTCTATCTCTCTTAAAATAATATAACTTATATCATTTAAAATAACAAACACAAAACTCGTTATATATCCACAAGAACTTTTTTTTTCATGCCACCGTGCAAATTTGTTTTTTCATCCACTGATTGCTTGGATTGGTGGAGCACAACTCACACAGGACAATAACTGAACACGATCCCAACTCAATTTAGAGAATCAATACGTGGCATCCACTATCTCTCAAACAAACGAAAGAATTTATTGCAGTCCGAGATCACCGTTTTTTAGATGATCTCTTAATGTAAATAGAAGAGTAAAATTGAAAAACAAGAAAAATAGCATAAATAAAAAGAAAAGAAAAAATTAGTGTTGTGTGAGAGAGAACACCAAATCATTAGGAAATTCTGGAAAATAAAAAATATTTCCCAAATAAAACATGTGGGATGACACTTTCCTCCTTCTTCTTTCCCCCTCCCCAGTGTCAAAACCAGATTTGGTGTTTAGTAAATGTATAAATTTTAGATTTCTAAAAATTTATATTGAGAATTTTAGTTATCCATATTTGGTATAAAAATTCTTAAATTTTTTTTGGAAATTCTTAGGAATTAAAATTGTGAATAAGAATTTCATAAAATAATAACACCAGGTGGGATAGTATTCTTAGATTCTCACTTAGTGAATTTTTTTTACATAATTTATAGGACATAAATTGTTGGAAATCGACAATCACACAGAATCGAGAAAACAGAAAAAGAGATAAGAGTAGAGAGATTGACACGATGATTTACCCTGGTTCACCCAATATAGGCTACGTCCAGCTTGTCTGTACTATATTCACCTCACCGCCACTCGTTACAAGTCTCTCGGTTTACAAGGCAAATATAAATAGGATTACAAGAAACCCTAACAGCAACTATTCATGGGCCCAAGCCCAAACTGCTAAGAATATGGGCCCCCAGTTGGGACCCCAGTTGCCTTTCTGCTGACCCCGACAATTAGGGCCAACATCATCATGTGAAGTATGAGCCATACCCAACATAAATAACTCTATTTTAATATTTTTATGACTAAAATACCATTTCTTGTTAAAGTCTTAGCCGTGATACTCTGCTTCACAAAATTATGTATTCTTCTTTTCCCTTTCAGGATGCTTTGAATGGGTTCCTTTCTGTTTCACGCCGCTTTGCTTCGATGACTCCAACACCACGATCATGGTTCCAACATTGAATCGACAACCATGATCTTTGCTTCACGCCACTTCAAATAGTTTTGTAAAATCATCCTACATTCTCAAGAATAATAAACAATCAATCAAACATAGAATCAAGAAACTTGAGTTAACATTTCTAAGAACATTTTGGTCTAGTAAACAACTTTTTTGGTAACATTTTTGAAAAATTAACTTTCCCAACATATTTACTGGAATAAAAAAATTTCTCTTGTACCAAATATTTCCTTAATGAATCTTGGGAATTTGCTGGCTTACATTGTTTACAAGAAAATATTTAATATATTAAAAACTCATAACTTTTATTTCTTATTTAATATTTTTATTTTAAATTTCTTAATGAATTCAAATCTTATATTGTATACGTTACATTAGAATGCTTTAAAATTTACTCCTTCCCTCGTGCCTAATCACTTGTGCCCGTATTTGACCACACAGCAACAAGATCATCATATGCAGGGAACATTCCCGATTTGGTGCAAGGAGCAGATTAAAGATAAACCAGCATAAAGTGCAAAGTGCTCTGCCAGATAAAACTTTAGTAGTGGGGTATGGGTGAAAATTTATTATACTACTGTCCTATCTACATCCTATATCAATACAAGCATAACACATTAGTTGATATATTTTTTGAAGAAAGATTTTTTTTTTAAGATTATAACTATGTATTTTTTGAAATATATAATTTAAATTTAAAGTTATATCCGATACTCAGTGTGACGATAATAGCACTTATATTCCTTTTTGTGACTAGTAGTGGCCAAGCTAGTATATCTTTCCAGCACTAGCTCAATGTCGTTGCTGAGTTTTTGTCTCCTTTTAAACCATTGTAAAAATATGAAAAAATTTCAAAAATATCTCTATAACTTTACTCATAATTATTTACTCCTTTCTCAAAATTTTAAATCATTTATCCCACTAAGTAAGGGTGGTAAGTGATAAAGAAACTTTAAGTCAGGAGGTAAGTAATAAAAAAAATCTAAATAAGAGTATAAATGATTCAAAAAAATTTTGAGGGAGGTAAGTGATAATGAAGAAAATTTATGGGTTTTTTTTGAAGTTTTCCCTAAAACCATTACAAATATATAATCTAAAGTTCATATAATGATTAAATTATTTCGTATACCTGTATAGTTTTAGGATAAAAGATTTCTCTAGTCAATGGAGATAAGTTATCTTCGATGAGCTCAAAATAATGTCATTTTGAGACAGAAATTAAAGTATTTTTATAATTCTAATATATTGCAGGGTTATATTAGTCTTTATCATTATAATTTTTTAATCTTATAACCACAAAACGACATCATTTTGAGCTCACTGAAAATAATTTTATCTCTAATGACTAGAGAAATACTTTGCCCATAGTTTTATTATATCTTTTAACAAATTTCTGTTATTTAAAAGTAGGATAAATGATTTCTCCAATCAATGGAGATAAGTTATCTCCGGTGAGCCCAAAACGACGTCGTTTTGGGAGGAAATCAAGATATTTTTGTAATTATAATATATTGCAGGATTATAGTAGTCTTTATCATTATATTTTTTTAACTTATAACTCCAAAACGACGTCGTTTTGAGCTCACTGAAAATAACTTTATCTCCGATGACTGAAGAATTACTTTTCCCTTAAAAGTATATAAATAGTTTTTTATAGTTTTAATTTATTTTTTTTGGTAAACAGTTTTAAAATCTTTTAAATTGATCTTTACTTATCAATGGCGGTTAACCCTTTAAATTACAAGAACTTATTTGATAACTCAGATAATTATATGAACATATTTAAATATGCTTTCTGTTGGATAATTTTTAAATGTATCTGTATAATTTAACAAAAATTGATGACTGTCAATGAGTATAAAATTATTTAAAAGTATAAAACACCATCACAAGTTAAAGTTTAATAACATTATAAAACCTATGAGATAATTTAGCATTATATAATTAGACTAATCCTAGAGATTATCCCAAAGAGCTTTCGTTCACTTTAGTTTAAACCCTTCTACGGAGGCCGCATAGATAGTTCAAAACCCCTCTAGTTGAGAGGTTTTCCATTACACTACTACAAAAGTTCATTTTTTTACGGAATTTTCCCGTCAAAAATGGTGAAAATTCCGTCGAAAATTTTATTTTCTACGGAATTCAGGCCGTGGAATTTTCCTTCGTGGCTAACAAATTTTTCGACGGAATTAAAAATTCTGTCGAAAATTTTCGACGAAAAATCCGTCGAAAATTATTGTCGAAAATTTTCAACGGAAAATGGATTCCGTCAAAAAATTTCGACGGAAAATCAATGAAATTCCGTCGAAAATTGTTGTAATGGTTTTCGACGGAGAATGAATTCCGTCGAAAATTGTTGTAATTGTTTTCGACGGAAAATCAATGAAATTCCATCAAAAATTGTTGTAATGGTTTTCGACGGAAAATGAATTCCGTCAAAAAATTTCAACAAAAAAATCTATGAAATTCCGTCGAAAAATTATAGATTTTTTTTTTAAATTCTCTTTACAAAATTAATACCAATTTCTATAATTTACCGGATAAAAAATATAATCAAAGTAAATAACATATCAAAATAAAATCTTCTTAAAGAATACAGTAAATGCACAAAAGTCCATATCATATATTAGGCTAAGTATCAAAAAAGACTTATACAATTAGCAAGTGGTGTACAATAAGTATATATTGTAACCTTAAAAAACTAACAAATAACAATTAACATATCAATACACAATGCAAAATTGACTTCATAATTGAATGAAATGGAGCCCAACTGGAATGCCTTTTCTTCTCCTTGCATTTGAAGCGGGCGTGGCCAGATACATGTCTTGTGTTGATCCAAAATGGGTCCAAGAGGTTTCTTAGACAAATCTCACAAATATGAGCTAGTGTTAATCACATATGTTTGAATTCCTTTACTATGTCCAACACCTTCTGAATTTCTTCGACCCTCACTACACCGTGATACGAAGATCTTCTTATCTAATCAATATTAACAACACCACAGTTTAGATAGGAAAAATAACAACACTGGCTATATATATATATATATATATATATATATTTTGTGACTATACTAAAATAAAACAGCAATGAATTCTACAATTTATTTTGGCAAAACGTTTAAATTAAGAAACCATATATACATGGATATATAAAAGAAAAGGAAAATGCTTTACACAATGATTTATCACTGCACTATTCTACAGCCCAAAGGAAAATCAATTAACACATTCACTAAAAGACAAAACTCACATTCATATATAAATAAAACCAAAGCCAAATGCTTTACAGTAAGGTGAATTGATAGTTTTGTTTTTTCTTGGTTTAAGTACGTAGGCAGAGAATTCACATTACTCTTTTGCACTCTATTTAAGTCGAAAAATTCCGTCGATAATAAAAGACTTTTTTAGTAGTGTTATCTAAGATTCTTAGGTAGAATTTACCATATCTTGGGTTACTTTAGGTGATGTAGTTAAGCGTATTGAAATATGAGCATAGTTTTTTTTTTTTTATATATATATACATAAGGAAGGATTAGAACGCACACTATCTAACATAACACAATTATGAACTATTCACACCCCTCACCACTTGGCTAACCTTAGTGACTTATTATTTATTTATTTTATGTTTAAGTGCTTCTTTTAGCTGTTTCTGCGACTGAAGATCACGTAGAAGATATGATTAGTAGAAAATGATACTCGATCAAAAGCAATAATTATATGAATAAAGTAAACGAGTATAAGACCCCATTGTGAAAGGTAAACAATGAAATTGAAATTGACATGAACGGTAGAGGAACCTCGAGAATATAATAATGTTGATATGGATTTTAAATATGCTTCTTATTGCTTTTGGTTGTTTTCTCAATAATTCTCACTATATACTTTGGTTCCTTTGCTGGATTTTTTTTTTTATCTTATGTGATTTATTATAACTATATAATTCGAAGAGTATATAACTATAGGGGAGTATTATATTTTCGAACTTTTTATTTAGAAACTCTTATAAACTACACTATGTACTCTCTAAAGTATACTAGATTACATTATGTACTTCAGGGAGTACATAGTGTAATTTACAAAAAATTATAAATTTTTTTTTGTAAACGGATCATTCCCTATAATTATAATATTTATAAAAAAAAAATCTTTTCATATCAGCTGACAATTTCAGAAGAGTGAGAATTTTTTTTTTAATAATATAACTATATACTCTCCAGAATACATAGTTATAATAATTGACATAAGATAATTTCTTTTCCAGCAAAATAAGAATATGATTTCCCATATACGTTGTGTTACTTTAATTTCATATGCTAAACTAGTTTAGGGTATAGTTCATAGAAAAAGTGTTTGTCCTTTTAAATGACATAATTTATATTCTTTTACTCTCACAAAGAAGTGAGACCCACACTTTTTTTTTTGTCCACTCTCTCTTATTATCTATCTCTTTCTCAGACTTAAAATGACACAACTTTACATCCTTTAAAATGATACATACTTTTCATAGTTCATTGAGTGGAAATTTACTGTTTAAATTAAAAACTATATACACTCACTATAATTAAAAATGAATAAGTGGCTGCAATAAATGAATGGAGTATGTAACTCTTAAATTTTTTTATAGAAGAAAATCACATTTAATAGAAAATATGTAATACTTTGTGTTATGTCTTGGTTGTTGGATTTGTTTGGCCCTCTCCTTTGGATCGTCCAGTAGGCACATCCCACTATTCACAAAGAATGAAAAATCTTTTCACATTAGCTTTTTCTATCTTTCACATGGCTAAAGGCAAAATAGGCTCGACTCAATGGGTCAACCCACTCCATCCTTTAAATGGAGTGGGACGGATTAAGTTTTTCAACTCATATTAAAAGTGAACTCATTTTTTGGTAGGTTGATGGCGAGCTGAGACTGATCAGTGTAAAATAGGTTCGGGTTGGCGGCCTAATCCGCCAAAAGGGGAGGACCAAGTTTTTCAACTCAATTTCAAAAGCAAGGCGGAACAGGCTGAGTCATTTTTTAATGGGTTAATAACGGGATGAGACTGGGCGGAGTGGACTGCCCACTTTGCCACCTCTATACATGGCACGCATGACCCTCATAAAAGAACTAAAAAAATTGAATTGAAATGTGAAGGGAACTAAATTACATTTAAAAGAAAATATTTTCAAATGAGCAGGTTATGTTTACAAACTTTTTTGTTTACAAACTACACTAAGTACGACCGGTCATACTTTAATCATGCAGTGTACGACCGGTCGTACTTAGTGTAATTTGCAAAAAACGTTTGTAAACAGATTCTATCCCATTTTAAAAAAATCAGTTCATGAACCAAATTACTATTCTTTTTCTTTTTCTTTTTTTCTCTCTATTTTTCTTTTCTTATTTATTTATTTAGTGCATCTTTTCTCTTTTTTATTACTTTATTTCTTTAGTTTTTTATTTTTACTTTTTTTTCTCTCTCTTATTTATCTTTATTTTTACTTTATTTTATTTTATTATTTTAAATTTTTAGTATTATTTATATTTTTAATTTTTTATCTCCATTTTTTTGTACTTTTCATTTGGGTTTTGAAATAGTTTTAAACTAATTCTAGGGATGTATAAAATAATAAAAAAAATTGACTTCCATTGAACTTAAAAAAACTAGTTCAAGAACTAGATACCAGTTCATAAATCGAATTGATTTTTTTCCTCTTATTAATTTATTTAGTGTCTTCTTTATTATTTATGTTTATCGCTTTATTTCTTTTTTTTTTCCACTTATTTATCTTTTATTTTACTTTTCTTTTAAAAAATTTCTAGTATCGTTATATTTTTTTTATCTTTTTATCTTCTTTTTTCTCAATCTTTTCATATTTTAAATTTGATTTCAAAACCAGTTCAGAACTGGCTGAATTGGTTGTGAACGAGTTATACTTAAAAGTAAATAAAAAGTTCAGTTCTCCGAATTCAACTGTTTTTTCCAATTCGGTTTGGCAAAGAAAACTGAACAAATTAAAAATGAACTGTACACACTAGGGGTGTTCATCAACCGATCCAAACCGATTCAAACCGCAGTAACCGAACTGAAAAACCGATAACCGAAAACCAAAAAATCAAAAACCGAAAAAAACCCGCAAATTTTAATTGGATTGGATCGGTTTTTGGATGTGTTAATGAAAACCGATCCAATCCAAACCGATCCAATATATTAATTCTCTTCTACCTACTTGGGTCTTTCCACAATCATAGCCCAAAAATTTCTAAACCCAAGACCCATTAACACATCAATTAAACCCCAAAAAAAATCTAGTCACATCTCATTAACAAAAGAGTAAATACCCTTTTTAGTCTATGAAAATTTTCACGAAGCACAATTTAGTCCCTCGGTAAAAAAAAATCACATTTTAGTGTCTGATTTTTGAAAAAAAGGGACACGTTTGTCCTTCTGTTACATGGAATGTGACGGCCCACTTGACGGAGGCTAGCTGGAACGTTAAGTGACTGAGTCACTAACGTTACAGCCACGTGGAGAAAAAGGAACGATGTCGTCTTACATTGGAAGGCTGTATCAGATGTGTAGAAGGGGACGACCTCGTTTTTGGCATAGACTTCTTGAACCTTTGTTGTTGACTCAGTTAACACAGTCAGACAAGTAACTTGTCCATACCCGCCATTTCCTCCCCCATTTCCTCAGCTCGTGAGCTTCATTTGCGGTGAAGGTTGGTGACCTACGGTGCTTTGTTGCTGTAGGTGGCTTCTGCAGTTGCAAGCTTTTGGAAGTAGTGTGGTTTAGGGTGAAGATCCTTAAAACGGTTGTGACTGTGGTGACAGTCGTGCAAGGTATGTGAGAGAAACCCTTTCTTTATTATCTGTGGCCCCTCTATCCTTTTAGTTCATTGTGTTTTTGCTTAATGTGGTCCTCCATGTGCGGTTAAGGGTAAGAGATGGTTAGGGTTTTTTTTTGATGTGGTCCTCTTTGGTAGAATATTTTTGGAACTTGTTGCATGTGGTCCCCCTGTTGTTATTTTAAGTTGCTATGTGTAGTGATTACAAAAAAAACCCCAATTTTTTAGCAATGCAGCCATTTAAAACAACCGAGTGTGTTACAGTTGTATAGTAATATTGATAAAAATTGATTGGTTGTATGATATTGTAAATTAATATTAAGGTAGTGTAAAAATGATTATGTTCTGTTTTCTATGCAGATGGATGAATATATAGTCATAAGATATCATCATGGGGGTGTGTTGGTTAGGAATGACAAAGGAAAGCTCACTTATGTAAATAGGAGAATGGATGACTTACCTAAGATGGATGCAGACTATGTCAAATTGCGTGACCTTGATACTCTGTTCAAGGGGTTTGGCTATCAAAGGTGTAAACAGATGTTGTGGCTGAAGCCTAGTGAGAGTGATTTGGATGTTGGGTTATGTGTTCTTGAAAATGGACCAGCTGCAAGCAAGAGAGGGAGGAGAGCAACAACACCTTCACATGCAGTTAATGTGAACATAGCAGCTCCACATGAAGAGGAGATCCCTCTGAGTCAAGGAGGACCTTCAAGGCAGTCCCAGGCAGCTGAGGAAGCCATTAGGGGCAACAGCCCACCTCCAGCAGAACAATTGTCAACTGAAATTGTCAATGCAACAAGCAGTGGCACAAGGAGCAGGCTTATGGCATTCATGGCCACACCTGGATTTAGGCCACCAAGACAAGCTTGAATGAAGATGATCAGTTTTTTGTATAGGGGTGCAGTTTTTGTTGTATAGGCAACAATGGTCCTTAGTACCTAATTTTTTTAATTGTATTAACTGTCAGCTGTACCCCTATTATTATTTTGTATTTAAGGCCTTTAGGTGAAGTACTTGCTTTTTTTTGAATCACAATATGTCTCTGTATGAGTGTATTTTGAAGCAAAAAAAAAAAAAGGGGAATAGTTCTCTTTTGGGAAGTCCTGTAATTTTAGAATGTAAATGACTACAAGTTCCTCCTTCAATGACTACAAGTTCCTTTTTTTAAATCATTTTTTCCTTTGCTGCAATATGTCTATGTATTGCACTTTTCGAATCTCTGTATGAGTCTTTTTGATTCTTAGTATATGTTTTTGGAAAAAGTTTGTGATACAATGAGTTACAATGCAGGTGTTAAATGTGATAGGGTTGGTATTTGCTGGTTTGAAGTTGAATATGTGGTTTGAGTTACATTGCTACCATTGGGAATTTGCTAGTTTATGTTTGTGTACTGTCAATTTTTGACTATCCCTTCACTACAGGTCATGTTTGCTGCATTGGGAATTCGGTTCTCAAATTTTGTCTGCTACATATGCAGGTCATGTTTGCTACATATGCAGGTCATGTTTGTTTTTTTGCTGTTTGCTGTTTGCTACATATGCAGGTCATGTTTGCTACATATGCAGGTCATGTTTCACTTCAGCTTATGCCTACTGAGACTTTTAATTGTTTGTGTTACTGGCATACCCTTTTTGCTCTAAACAGCTCATGTCCATTTTTTAACTATCAGGGACCAAATAGGGCCCCGATGGCATTTGTCAGGGACTAAATTGGCCCCCGATACAAATTGTTAGGGACCAAATTGGGTTTAGTTTTTCATCATTAGATACCAATGTCCACTTCTCAATTTCCCATTTGCAACAAGGATTTGACTGGATATTTCACTACATCCAACTGTCATTTATCTGTAATGTTCATGTACCACCACATAACATCAGTCCACCCTCACTATGCAGATAAAAATGCTTATTCCCCATCATGACAGTGGAATAGTTAAAAGGAATAAACTTCATATGATGATTGCCATGTGGGCTGTATTACTCCATAACTTAGTTCAATTGCTATTGAAATAGGGTATTAGTATATCATGAAGTTACCAGTATACACAAAATCACATTTTATAACACAAAAAACAGAAATACAAAGCCATATAATCATGGCATCTTGTGAACTTTAATCATCAAAAATCAGAACTACATTGTCATTACATTTCATTGAAGAAAAAAAACATTTCGTTCACTACATTTTAATTGTTACAACATTTGCTATCAAAAAACAAATCATCAAAAACCCTACACAAGCAGCAACTAAGACCCTAGCTGCCCTACCAACATGCTTAATTTCCTTCTCCATCCTATCTAACTCCTCCACCATCTTCAGGTATAACTCATTCAGCTTTCTTTCTTGCACCTTGATACTCAGTTCTTGCTCACTAATCTTCACACCTTGGTCATTCAACTTAGCTTGCAATTGGTCACTCATCATCATGTCCACATACTGAAGCTTGAAATCCATTTCAGCAACATCCAACTCCACCTTGTACATTCTTCCATCTTCAAGCTCCAGCCTTTCATTACATACATCATCTACCCATCTAAAAAAATTACAAAAGGGCTTCTTATCCTGCCAAAATTGCAAACCACGGTAAGCAAATATTCCAAGTTATCAAAACTCAATTTACAAATGTATACCTTGAAATTAGGGAACCCAAAGAATGCCCTATTTGGGTTTCTCTCTGTTTTAGTGGTAAAGACGATTGTTTGCCTCCCACATTTGCACCTTCGACCGCCATTCCGTGAGGTTGTTCTACACCCAAAAGACGTACTCCCACTTGATCCCCCCAAGCCAGATGACATACTCATCTTCTTTTACGCACCAGAAAATAGCCAGTAAACATCTTCTACTTGACACTCTTTTCAATCTTCATCGTGGGGAGCTTTTGGGGTTTTTTTGTTCATGGCTTAGGCTGATTTAGGGTTCCTAATTTGACAGGGACTAATTTGGGTCACTAACCCTTTCATGCAAGGGTCACCTGTCCAAACATTGGGATAGACACAAGGCATCTATTTGAACGACGTCGCTTTCTCTCCACGTGGCTGTGACGTTAGTGACTCTGCCACTTAACGTTCCAGCTGGCCTCCGTCAAGTGGGCCATCACATTCCATGTAACAGAAGGACAAACGTGTCCCTTTTTTTCAAAAATTAGACACTGAAATGTGACTTTTCTATACCGAGGGACTAAATTGTGCTTCGTGAAAATTTCCAGGGACTAAAAATGGTATTTACTCTTAACAAAATTTTATCTTCGTAGAGCTTCATATCTCATTATTAAAAAAAAAACTATATTATAGTTTACTAATACTTTTGTATTTAAAAAAAATAAAAAATTACAAAGCCAATATATACAAAAGATGTTATTTACACAATAATCATGAAATAAATTTTAGAATTTTCAAAAAACCGAAAATCGATCAAATCCAAATCGAAAAAATTGGATTGGATTGGATCAGATTTGAAAAAAAATCTAAACCGAATGGATGATTATATGATCAAACCGAAGGGATTGGATCGGATAATTTTTGCTTCCAAAACTGATCCAATCTAGACCGCGAACACCCCTAGTACACACTACTCACTTGTATGGAATCACGTACTCTCACACATCAATGGAGTCCGTTGGACTCTGAAAACGGTTATAGCCTCACTATTCCCATGCCAAGGAATCTCCCCCCATGCTTTAAAAATGAGGGGGGCTTTTTTTCACCATGTCTCTCCATATATTATTACTATGTAGAAACCACTTCTTATTGCCATAATTGTGCCCTACACTTTTCCCTGCTTCTCAGTTTATCTGAGATCCTTACGGTGACTAGCATTGAGCCACAGTTCATACTATTGCCTCTTTTTATCATTGTTAAATTAATTAATTTCACCCTCTGAGGAAAACATCACCCTTTCTACTTCTAACAAGTTTATTGTATGGTCGATTCCTTTAATTCTCAATCGGTTGTCTAAGTTACAACAATATAGGGGCTTCATCATTATTCACATATCCAAAGATGAATTCATTTTTTTTCTTTTTCCATTCTCAAAATTGTATATCTAAAAGAAAATCAATTGTAAGAGAATATTCTTTCGTAAAAGTGGTATGTACACGGCCTTATCGCGACCCTTCTTACCTATCTTGGCAAAATTGCAAACAAGAACAGCAGAACAAGGAAATTAAATGATAGCTTTATGGAGGAAGCTTGATCTCTGCACCAAGTGTTTGTTGGATAATTTTTTCTGATGATTTTATTCACTTCAGCCAAAGTTTAAATACACAATAGAAGCACTAAAAAATAGCAACAAATCCTACCGTTACTGCCCACTACTAATAGAAAAGATTCTATCTAATCCCTACTCAATGTTTTAAAGACTGGGTCATTAACTGCCCATTATTAACAACAACAAAATAATAAAAAAGAAACAGTAACAGCAATAAACTTGTAACAAAAAGATATATATATTTTTTATGAAATTTTTGGTATAGAAATATAAATCTCATCATGTTACTTATTTTTTATAATTACTTACCGCTAGGTTAAAGTAACAGTACTATTTAAGTAATTTTCATCGAAAAATGTAAGAACTACTTGTATTATGGAAATTGTTGAGATATATCTACGTTCGATCCTCGCTGTACCCCACTTTCTTTTAAGTGAAATTTCTTTGTTCGCACAGGTAGGTGGGCCTGTGCATTGTCCACTCTCATGTGAGGGGGCGTGTTGAGATATATAGTCCCACATTGGTTGTATGTGCAACTAATGTGGAGTTTATAAGGCCTTGGGCACTCCATCTTTAGAGCTAGCTTTTGGGGTGGTGTATCTCAAGGTTTTTTACATGGTATCAGAGCCTCGTGTCTCAGGTTCAAAATCTCGTCGTAGCACACGTAGGCTGGGCCTGTTGCATTGTCCACTCTTCAAGCCCAAAGGGCTCTTGTGTGAGGGGGCGTGTTGAGATATATAGTCCCACATTGGTTGTATGCGCAACTAATGTGGAGTTTATAAGGTCTTGGGCACTCCTACCTTTAGAGCTAGCTTTTGGGATGGTGTATCCCAGGGTTCTTTACATGGTATCAAAGCCTCGTGTCCCGGGTTCGATCATCGCCGCCTGTTTCATCATCCACTCTTCAAGCCCAATGAGCTCTTGTGTGAGGGGGCGTGTTGAGATATATAGTCCCACATTGGTTGTATGAGCCAACTAATGTGGAGTTTATAAGGCTTTGGGCACTCCCACTCTTTGAGCTAGCTTTTGGGATGAGGTATCCCAAGGTTCTTTACATGGTATTAGAGCCTCGCCGTCCCCCATTGTCTCTTGTGGAGTTTCTTAGCACAGGTAGGCTGGGCCTGTTGCATTGTCCACTCTTCAAGCCCAATGAGCTCTTATGTGAGGGGGCGTGTTGAGATATATAGTCTCACACTATGATGCACGGACACGGGACACGAGACACAACACGACACGCCGACACGTTAATTCTAAAAAATGTCATATTTGAACACGTTAGGGTATTAAATAAATTTTTTAATATATATAGTATAATTTATATTTAATACATATAAGAGTCCATAATAAGTCGTATAATCAATCAAATATTTAAATTTCATAACATAAATATAAATAATTTTTCGTACTTTGTTAATTTTTTATGTCAAATTTCATAACAGAAAAAAATCAATTTATAAATTATTTCTTTTATATTTAGTTAACAAAATAAAATTAAGATTTAAAAAAAAAAACGTGTCCGAAAAAGTTGACTGCGTGTCAGAAAACGTGTCGGAGAGTTGACCGCGTGTCCCCAAATGTTGACCGCGTGTCGAACGCGTGTCCGAGCGTGTCAGAACGTGTCCGTATCGGACACGTGTCCGACACGCAAATTTTCAGAAAATCAGCGTGTCCGTGCTACGTTGGTCCCACATTGGTTATATGAGCAACTAATGTGGCCTTTATAAGGCCTTGGACATTCACACCCTTTGATCTAACTTTTGGGGTGGTGTATCGCAAGGTTCTTTACAGAAATTTTCAAGTAACTTTTAACAAAATATTCCAAAACTTTTAAAGTATATATTTTAGTCATCTTAACTAATTTTTGTTAAACACTAACAAAAATAATCACATTCAAATCATGTAACCACTAACCATCTTGTGTATTGTAACTTTTGATCGAAAAAGTTCAACTCGCACTCTAGCTTATGTTTAAGTGGACTTTGTTTTGAAATTAAAGAAAATGTGATAAAAAAACATATAATTATTCCACAACTTATCTTATCCATAATTGTGATAATAGAGTATGAATTACAAAGGAAGCCTTAACCTTCCACATTCTTGTAAGCAAATCGGTCTCCACTACAGTCTTAATGCATAAACGATCATGTTTTCAACATGTAAATTATTCTATTAATTAATTTTTTAATTTGATATGATCTCTATAATCCAAATTTAACCTTAAGTCACATGAAAATATAAATAATTAAATACATAAATATATAATAAATTCTTAAGTTTATAAAAATATTACAATAAAGTAGAAAAGCACATTGATATATGAGTGGGAGCTCAAATAATTCCGCATGTAATTAAGGATTCAAGATGTATAATTGGTTCCTATTTTTTTCTTCCATAATTTAATTCTTTTTAAATTTGATCTTGATTATAATTGATGAGCCCAACACATTCTTTATGTGGCCTTGACGGGTAATATACCTTCCTCGGATTAGAGCAATACTTGGTGGAATTGGCCTTGACGGGTAATATACACATTCCTAGTATTGGATGTGGTTGGTTCAACTAGAAACTCGTTCATACAAAGAATTAGAATCGGTGTTATTAACCCTGACTCGACCCGGTCGGGTTAATCCGAAACCCAACGAATTAATTATCGGATCGGTTCGAGTCAAGTATCGAACCGACCATATATTCGATTTGATCAAAACCCGATCAAACCGGCTAAACTTGGTGATCAGGCTGAGTCATGCTTTTTTTATAAAATAAAAAAAATGTTTAAAAAAATGTATAACTCATTTTAAAAAATTTGTAATTTTATTTACTAGTAATATACTCTTCTACAATGATCTCAAAATTCAGCTTTTAATACTGAGGCAATTTGTGGAACAATAAATTAAGAGAATGTAACATATCATTTCAGTGTAGATGAATTTAAAAAATACAAGTTCACAACATCTGGCCTTTTGAATATTATTGAGAGGTATGTTTATGAGGATTCTGAGTTGCAATTTAAATTGACATAGTAACAAAATGCATTTTCATTTATTTGTGCTCCATGAACTTGTAAAAGTGTGATTGGATAACTTTTGAGCTTATTTAGTGAACATTGTTTATCTCAATTTAGATATGAAAAATATAATTAAATTTACATATTTATATTTATATGTAATTTTATATATATTTATATATATTCGGGTCAAACGATTCAGCCAATAATCTAGTACTCCATCCAAATTGATACCCGAATCGAATTTAATAACACTAAAAAAAAAAAAAAAAACCTATCGATTGAGGCTTTGAGCAGGATTTACACATGTATATTAAGCAAGGCACGGGGCACGCGTGTTAGCCCAAGTCCACATATATTAGTATCAATATATCATAAAGGTATTTATTTACCAAAAGGACATGTCTTTTACATAAGAAAATCTGCTATGGCCTTTTCAAGACATTGGGGCTTAAACCTACCACAACCACACACATGTCAAAACCCACAAAGTTTAATAGACCAATCTAAGATAGAAATTGTCTCTAGAAGTTCATAAATTATAATAATTAGTCTCTTATCTTAGCCAAGGAAAAAAAATAAAGATAAAAAAGAGGTTCTCTTATATTCCAGGAGTACTTTTTAATATTGTTTCGCATTAATTAAAAAAAGCAGTTAATGAATACTACAAACATGATTAACAGTACTAGTTAGTGGCCCACGCAATCAACTTGATAAATGAAAATTAATTGTGTCTGGTGTCTAGTGGGTGAGGCACAGCTATAATGGAGACTTACAATCAAATTCACATGCACATGTATGTCCTTTCTTGGCATGACTACTAAGTATTAATATACAACATCGCGCTACTCCCTTTCTTTATGCTAAACCACTCATGTGGTACCTTATAATAACACAGTGTGACAGCTCAAAGCATTTGGTGCAAAGTTCTAGGACAGTTTACGAGTTGTTGGATACCTCAAAAGTCATTTGTGGTTACTGGTTAGGATATATAATTATGAAGAGCTGGTCATTATCTGATTTATCTCAACTTCTTTTAAAGGGAAAGAACACTAGTTTGGTGCACTTACCACGTGCGAACCACTTGTGCCAACACTGGCTCCCAAGTTTATCAAGTTTGATTTAGTAGCACATGGTTACGGTCTATCTTCACTGTCTTCATTCGAAATATCTTAGATATTTTCACTAATGTTTTGTTCCCATCAACTTATAGGTGAACATTGATTATCAAAAATTCAGAAAAGTGTCACTGATTGAAACCTAGCTTTGATAATCATATATAACCAATTTTTTTGTTTTTGTGTTATTGTATATTTATAATCATGTTCTATATCATTTAAGAAAGGAATACGAGAAAATTTTCCTTGCATAGGTGAAATTATTATTTATTAATCCAATGGATTATATTTATATAACTCTATTTACAGTTTTTACTTTGGTATAGAATTACACAATTTTTAAGGTTGAAATTTTATGCAGTTTTTTTTAATAAAGGTTGAAGATTTGATCCAATAGAAATTGATTGGTTTTATTGAGTTCTTATTGATTAAATTTTAATTACTATTTTTTATATAAACTCACTTTTAATAATAAAAACAAACATGCACATTAATAATGCACATCACGCCTGGAAGGTTAAGCAAAGATAAGGCAGAATGCATACATTACGGCTTCAAATTCCCGCAAAGTGTACCAAACATTGAATTTCTTAATCTTGATTGTTTCTTAGGGCGCCTTTATCACATATATAGGAAAGAGCGTAGCTCCTTTATTATTTGAGTAAAGCTATTTTATTAATTTATACATCAAGATACTCCCACTCTGCTAAAGAAAAGATTATAAACTGCTTTGCACGACAAACTAAGCTATGAAGGGATATTAATTATATACATATACGTTCTAGATCCTAAGTCCGACAAAATTCAGAATATAATTAGCTTAGTTGTTCTGGTTCAAATTTTTTGTGACAGTACGCGTGATTTAGATCTAAAGTTTAAATTAATTAATGATAAATTTGACTGGGTATGATAACTACAATCGTTTTAATTCTAATTTTAACTTTTAGGATACATGAACCATTTAATATTTAGGTTCATATGCAAATATATGCTACTATATAGCTACCCAAAGTAATAGGACCAGGGCATATTGTGTTTAAATCCTAACAGATATTATGTTTTCTTGCCTAACCTTTTCATGTACAAAAAAGTGATAATGTTTTTTTTTTAGTCTCGTTTCATCAAAATATCAATTCGTTTAAGATTTGAATGTCATAAACTATTAATTTAGAAAAACACCACTACGTTTAACTAATATCACTAAATTTAACTAAATTATCTTTTCATTCAATTAATATTTTCTCTCACTTTACTTAGTAGAGAAATCAATAAATAAAGATAAAATTAAAAAAAAATGATTAATACATTCTTAATTTTCCAAGGTTATATAAAAAATAAAACAACAATATTTTTCTAAAATGATGACATTTTGAAATGAAAGGAGTATCAACTTAAGATGCCTTGTGGGTAGGGGTGTTAAAAGAGCCAAAGAACTTTGATCCTAATAGATGTATAACATAACCAACAGTTTGTTATACTTAGTTTAAGTCTGTTATTTTTGTTTTCCTATATGCTATATAAGGCAACATTCATGTATATTTCTATTGATCTATAATAATAAGGGTTATACATGTATAATGTTACATGAAAAACACTATTTGGTTCTACATAAATATAAAAGAAGAGAGAGAAAATGAGTTGAGGAAAGAGAAAATAAAAAATTGTGAACCCCACGTTTGTTTGTGTAGAAAAACAAGCTTTGGTCATGTTACATAATAGATACATTTCCCTAATAATAAACCATCATTCAATCTCTCTTGCTATCTCTTTTTCTCTCTCAACACACCGTGTGTGTTTTTTTATTCTTCTTCCTCTTCAAGGCTTGATACCTTACCGATCCGGCTCGTGCAAGCCTGGCTTGATATGTGTGTTTTGATTGTTAGATCCAGATTTAGATTTGTATAAAAGTTTATTTAATAAAAATACATCAGGCTCCAATTTAAAAGTCTGACCTTAAAGCTCATCAAGCTGCCCTACTAACACTTTTTTATTATTTTTTTATACTAACCTAATTTTCACTCCCATTGTTGCGCCCAGCCAACTAAGGTCATCAAGCAACCGTTCTCCGTCATTCTAACCTAATTTTAAATGGTTTTGTTCTATATTATGCTATTTGGATATATATTAAATTTATGAATTTTTGTAGAATTATTAGTGCTGTTGATCGTATTTTCTGTTTGAATAAATTTTTGTTATTGTATATTTTTTTAACAGATTAAACAAGACTTTTATATTTTGTAAATAAGTTAGGCCACAGTCCAATAATTATATTCATAATAGGTTACATGCAAGACCAGTTTAATATATTTAAACATAAGTTTAATCTTTTAAGACCAAAACTCGACTTGACTCAGCTCGTTAACACCCCTACTTGTGGGTATAAAATATTATTACTCTATTATCTAAATTTTTGTAGATAACTCGTTTAATAAATTTGACTATATTAATAATAATTACAAGAGATATCAAAACTCATTAAATATTATAATAACAAATTATTAAATATAAGTGTAATTTGTTTTATACTAACAGTAAATTAAAAATATATTTAATATATTATTTGGATTGGTTGGCACAATGCACCTTAAAACGTGCATCGTACAATTAATTAAAGCGCATTAATTTGAGGATCCTACCGATTTGAATCCTGGAGTTATTGGGGAAGACTTTGTAGATGCAGTCAAAGGATTTTTATTCTTTGACACCCGAAAATATAAAAGAAGTAGTTCTAGCTTTATTTATTCGCACGGAATAAATTATTTTATAACTGAGAAATTGTTCTGTCAGGAGCTTACGCAGTGAAGTATTAAATATGTTATTTTTATAATACCATATAAGTTATTTACATTTGTATAATAAAGATTGCTGATATAAAAGAGTAAAAATCTCAAAAATAAATGTAATTATGAAAATCAAATTTATCTTTATTAAATTTTTTGATATAGCATTGTTTAATTTCAGAAGAGAGTTTTACTAGAAATCGTTCATTAACGCTCCTAGTTTAAATGCAGTATTTTTTCTTTTTGCTTTCCTTACAACTTCTGTTGATTAACAATTTAGGTTATTGGAGGAAATTTGATTTCGTAAATTATTTAATTACATGCAAAAATAACTATATTATAGCAGGACATTTCGCTAACCTCTTGAATTATTATTCTGTTTATACGAAAAGATACAAATAAATGTTATATTTCTGAAATCATATTTTTGGATCAGGATCATTTTACACTCGTATAAGTTACACTCTTAATCTTGATCGTTGATTCTATTTATATGTAATGGTTCTAATTTGTTAGATATTTGATCTGTTAGATACAAGCAAATCAATAATCAAGATTTGATATAAGACTTTTTATTCTTACGCTGATACAAGAATACCCTGTCCTTATCTATGATGCACCGGCACTTCAAAAATAACACTTCCTGACACTCTCCGACACTCCAACACGTATTGCACAAACTCAAAAAAGGGTTCAAAAGTTGCGTTGCGGACGTTTTTAGTTCTAACTATTAGATTCGTTGGATTATGATTACCATTTTATTGAGTTTAGTATAAATATTTGAGATATCTTATGTTTCTTTACAAAATTGATAGGTATTATAAGTTTAACTTCATTTTTTTTTAATTCATTGAATACTAAATATAATATACATTTCATAAATTAAAAATATTATTTATGTCCTAACGTGACGAAATCTAATATTTTTTAAAATTAAAGTATCTTCGTGTCGTGTCGATGTTAATACAATTAGGTCCTTATATATATATATATATATATATATATATATATATATATATATATAACTTTTTATCTTCTATGTGCTATTCCTTTGCCTTTAATCATTTCATCTGCCTTGATTTTGATTTCCTTATAAAAATAAATTAGTTAATTTTCTCACTACGAAGCTATCAATTAATCGTAGTAGATAAATATTGTTCAATTTTAATAAAAAATTAAAATAAAGTTTGTCGTATAACCCATGTCCTATGATGCACGGACACGGACACGGGACACGGGACACGACACGCCGATACGTTAATTCTAAAAAATGTCATATTTGGACACGTTGGGACACGTTTTGATATTAAATAAAAATTTTAATATATATAATATAATTTATATTTAATACATATAAGAGTCCATAATAAGTCATATAACCAATCAAATATTTAAATTTCATAACATAAATATAAATATAAATAATTTTTTGTACTTTGTTAATTTTTCATGTCAAATTTCATAACAGAAAAAAAATTAATTTATAAATTATTTCTTTTATATTTAGTTAACAAAATAAAATTAAAATTAAAAAAAAAAGTGTGTCCGAGCGTGTCCTAACATTGACTGCGTGTCCTAAAAAATTGACCGCGTGTCCGAAAAATGTTTCGGAACGTGTCGAAGAGTTGACCGTGTGTCCCCAAATGTTGACCGCTTGTCTTAACGTGTCAAAGCGTGTCTGTGTCAGACATGTGTCCGACACGCAAAATAAATTCAAACCGCGTGTCCGTGCTTCGGTGCCCATATCAATAAACCTGTAACTGAATATTGCTTACGGAGGATTAACTTCTAATAAATAATCCATAGCAACTAGAATTTAAAGTTTGTGTATTATTAGTATAAGATTTTTATATTATCATATCATTTAATATAAAGGAGCGTTTGATAGAGTAGAAATTTCGATTTTCAGAAATATGATTTTTACATTCAGTTTATGATAATATTCAAAAATTTAAAATTTAGAAAAGATCAATTTTCCGAGAATCCTAAAAAAAGCCACTATCAACCGGTCCCTAAACCACGTGGGTGGGCGTGATGGTTCAACATCTCGTCCTTAAGCAAGTGGTTGGGGGTTCGAACCCCAACTTTTGTGAATGAAAAGCATTCCATGGCCAGCTCTTTATCGCTTTGTGCGCTGACCTGGGACGACGGATTAGTCTTATGACTATCGACTGTGAGAATACCCAGATGTAATCAAAAAATCAAACGGTTGCTAAGGGTTAAACACTGAAAAAGTGTTTTTCTCATATTGTCTCGGTTCATTTTCATGTCTCCCATTTTTTTTTAAACAAAGTGACAGACCCCACATTTTAAGGGTCAGTTGGAGAAGGGAAACTTTTTCCCATAAAAGGAGAAATTTAAATCCCTTAATACATTGATCCTTTTAAATAACAATTGTTAATAGGAGAATGGATATTGTAACAATTAAGTTGTGTTACTAATATGTTACTACTAATCACTCTCACCGTTAGATCGATTATGTTGATCCAACGATTATATTTATTTTCATCTTTGTATGGTCATGATTTCTCAAATTTAATATTTTATATTTATTTTCACCTTTGTATAGTTATGATTTTTCATATTTAATGCTTTCACTTTAAATATGGAAAATCATAACCATACAAAGATGAAAATAAATATAACCATTGGATCAACATAATTGATCTTACAGATTGATTAGTAGTAATATGGTAGTAACACAACTTGATTGTTATAATATCTTACCTCTTGTTATAGTTGATTTTTTAATAAATTCGCATAAAGTAACGGATTAATTAAGAAATAATGTAAAATCAAAGCCAACTAGAAAATATCACTAACTGTTGCACGTTTGAGATAGAGACATAAACCTGCTCACCGATATCGCTACTAGCTACCACACAAAATTTTTCAATTATTCTGATGCGTTTCATTCACGTATTAGAACGAGAAAAACGTGAACTTCGGATGAGGAATTAGGAAATGGTGCACCCATCGTAATTAATTTTTGAGTGCTGCTATAAATAGAGCTTATACGAGAAAGAATCCCTGGCTTACATTTTCATGTAATTTTGTCACGTAAAAAAAATTCTATTTATTGAATTTATTAAAAGTTCAACAACAACAAAAACTTTAGCAGCAAATATTCCTTTGGTTGTTTAAAACGCTAAAAGGTTTTATTGCAATTTTGAAAACTGCAGTTATATCCGCCGCTAAAACAATAGAATGACCGTAAACCCGTTTATATATAGAGAATTGTTTTTCTTATGTAACATAAGGTAAAACTTCTCTCCTACACTCACATATAAAGAAATGAGACCCATTTATATTTTTTTTCTCTCCTATATTCTCTTTCCTCTTTCCTTTATATGTGTCTATAGGAGATAAGTTTTATCCTATGTCACATAAGAAAACAATTTCCCTTATATATATAGGAAAAAATTACTTTTATGTAACATAAGAGTAGTTTATCTCCAATAGATTCATCGAAAACTGTGACATCTTTTTTTTCTCTTTTTTTTTGTAAATTGTGGGTTCCACCACACATGTATTTATAACATGAGAGAAGATATCTCATATAACATGATATTAGATTAACATATATATATATATATATGGGATTGTCTTTTCTCATGTTGCATAGGAGAAAAACTATCTCCTACACACACATAGAGAAGAGAGAGGAGAGATAATAAGGAAGAGAAAAAAATTTAAAATGGGTCCCACGTTTACTTTGTGTCTTATGCATAAGATAACAATCTTATGTAACATAAGATTATTATTTCCCTATATATATATCAGAAAAATATTTCTACAGTTAATGCAGATAAGTTATCTGCATTTACTCTCAAAATGATGTCGTTTTGGGATTGAAATATTAAAAAATTATAATTATAAATACTATAATAACGCTGAAATAAGTTAAATGGGTTTGATGTTTGTCATTTTAAATGACATAAATTATGTCATTTTAAGATAAAGATACACACAAAAAATAGAAATCATGGGAGAGAGAAAATAGGTGATTTTTTAATTTAAATTTTAAATAAAAAAATTATTTTATGTTTATCTCTCCCTTAAAATGACATAACTTTATATCATTTAAAATGACAAAAACTTTACCTTAAATTAAAATTACAAAAATATCATGATTTCTACCTCAAAACGATGTCGTATTGGGCTTACTGCAGATAACTTATCTGCAGTAACTGCATTAAAAACGAACTTTATATATATATATATATATATATATATATATATATATATATATATAAGGCTTATCATTTCTCAAGCTGCTTGAGATAATCTTATCTCCGGCTACTAAATCATAACCGTACAAAGATAGATAAATGGTGATAAAAGAAGAGAGAGAAAAAAGAAATCATAACCATTCAAAGGTGAATCAATTGATATAAGAAAATAAATAAATAAAACGACGTAATTTTGGAATAGCCGGAGACAAACTTATCTCAAGCTGCTTGAGAAATGTTTTTTCCCATATATATATATATAAAAATCATAATCGTACAAACATAGATAAATTGTGATAAATAAAGAGAGAGAAAAAGAGAATCATAACCATTCAAAGGTGAATCAATTGATATAAGGAACTAAATAAATAAAACGACGTAGTTTTGGGGTGACCGGAGATAAACTTATCTCAAGCTGCTTGAGAAATGTTTTTCCCACATATATATATATATATATATATATATATATATATATATATATATGAGGAAAGTTATATTTATAAATTTTTTATTTACAAAATACATGAAGTATGACCGGTCATACTTCAATCAAGAGTGTATGACCGGTCATACTTAGTGTAATTTGTAAAAAAAATTTGTAAACGAATACTTCCCCTATATATATATGGGTTCGTTTTTTCTGCAGTTACTACAGATAACTTATCTGCAATAAGCCAATATGACGTCATTTTGGGACGAAAATCATGGTATTTTTGTAATTTTAATTTATTTTAGGGTTATAATAGTCTTTATATTCATAATTTTTTAAGATTTCAATACCAAAACAACGTCGTTTTGGGAATAAATGCAGATAACTTATCTGCATTAACTGCAAAAACATTTTTTCCTATATATATATATATATATATTTGAGAAAAATATTTCTTCGAAACTTGAGATAAGTTTATCTCCGGCACCCCAAAACTACGTTGTTTTGTTTTTATGATTCCTTTTTTCTCTCTCTTCTTTTATCACCATTGATCTATTTTTGTATGGTTATGATTTAGTAGCCGGAGATAAATTTATCTCAAGCAGCTTGAGAAACGATAAGCCCCATATATATATGATATGCTGGATGTACTGTTATAGGATATTATTTTTCTCCTACAATCTATTTTTAATTATGTATCTTGGGAAGTACATAGTTATAATATTAAATTTATTTTTTTCTCTTTCCTCCACATCAACAAAAAAAATAACTTTAATATGGAGCAAGTTATATTTATAAATTTTTTTGTTTACAAACTACACTAAGTAGGACCGGTCCTACATTAATCACACAGTGTACGACCGGTCCTACTTAGTGTAATTGCAAAAAAAGTTTGTAAACAGATCCTATCCCCTTTAATATTATAACTTACATAGTTAAAAATGGGTTACAGGACAAAAATCTCATTCCTACAATATAATACTTATATTTTCTATATATATATATATATATATATATATAATATATCATATGGCATGAAAAATTTTTAAATTCGTGCTTATATTATTAACTTTTTATCTTTTGGTGGGCCCACACTTGATGGGTCTGCTGGACATGCTTATATAATATATAAAAAAATATTTCAAGTATTTTTTTATGTTGTGATCATTCGTTTTACGTGCAATTTTTTTTTTCTTTTTTAATAAGTGTATGAGCTATCATTAGTTGAATTTCAACATAAGAATTATATTCTTATATAACAAGATAAAATCAATGTCCGTCCATATATATATTTGGGAATCGTTTTCTCAATTTACAAAAGAAAGTCTCTTATTCTTGCAAATATAACTTAAGGTGGGCTCCACCTTAAAAATTTTTCTTTGTCCAATGTCGTATAAACCCCACTTATATTATGAGTTAGTTGGAGAAAATTATTTTTTCTATAAAATGAGAAAATAATTCGCGGAGAGGCAATAATTGTTTTATGCTCTCGAGTCTTGTATAGTAGTTTAGTTCACACAGATTTAACACGTGGGAAAGTTTCAGGCGTGATTATGAGCTCTTCCAATAAGTTTAAGGAAAAAATATTTCTGCAGTTAATGCAGATAAATTATCTACATTTATTCCCAAAATGAATTCCCAAAACAACGTTATTTTGATATTGAAATCTTAAAAATTTATAAATATAAAGACTATTATAACCTTGAAATAAATTAAAATTATAAAAACACCATAATTTTCGCCCAAAATGACGTCTTATAGGACTTATTGCAGATAATTTATCTGCAGCCGTAGAAAAAGCGAATCCTAAATTCAAAATGTCAAATTTCATATTGTCATTTTCTTTCCACCCAGGCCACTAATAATTTTCTCTTCATTTCTAGTCATTATTCTCGCTTTTCATTTATTTATTATATTTTTTAATGGGCACCTCATTTTCATGCTTCTTTCTTTTCTAGGCGGCTTCAATGCCCTGTGATTTTCCACCATTAATTGACTCCCAATAAAAGAAAATTGAAGTTAATTCAATAGTCGACCACTAGTTTTTTAAAAAGGCCCCCTTCACCAACATTATTCGCCACAAACAATACCACCACCATCAAATCAATGGGATTGACTAAAACATATGAAACTTCTTAATAATACAATAATATATAATTAGATGATAACGGAAAATAAAAAATTAAAATGTAATCCTAAGCCTAAATACATTAAAAACACGAATGATATCATTTAAGATATTTTAAAATTTATATGAGAAAGATATTTTTGACTTTCGAAGTTGAATGATATATATTATAATCACGAATGATCTATAAGTGATATGTTTAAAATTAGAGTAAATACCCATTTTCGTCCTTGACAATTTTCACGAGGCACATTTTAGTCTCGAACAATAAAAAAAGCTCATTTTTTTTATAACAAAAAAAAAGCTCATTTTAGTCTCTAATATTTGAAAAAAGGGCCACGTTCGTCATTCCGTTAGTTGGCATCCGACGGCCCAACTAACGGAGTACACGTGGACCGTTACTTTGCTGAGTCACCGTTAAGTATGCCAGCGTGGAAGTAATACGACGTCGTTTTATGTCTTTTTAGAGTTTTGGACAGCTGACCTTAGCATCGAATTCCTTATTTGGTCCCTGACAAATTTATCGAGGCCCTATTTGCGCTTAACACTAAAAATATGGACATGGACATAGAAGTTGTAAGGCATATTGCAGCAAACCACAAACCTTTCAAACACAATCCAATGGCCCTATTGCCAAGCATCTTGGACAGTGTAGGGTTAACCTAAAGTTATCAACATGTGATGTTCAAAAAAAAAAAAAAAAGTTATCAACATGTGAATCATCACCTCTAGGGCCGGCAAAATGGGCTGAGCCCGCCGGGCTGGCCCGCCCCGCCTGCCAAATAGGGCGGGCTGGGTTGAGTTTTTCAACCCACCAGCCCGCCAAACCCGCCCCGCCAGCCCATATGGGTCAGCCCGCCAAGTCCTTTTTTTTTTTTTTTAAGATTACCCAATTGTTATGTAGCTCCGTATCGTAGATTTCTCTGCATGCAAGTGGCTTTTTTGAATTGTTGTGGACTGCTCATACAACACTTTGTTACTTGTTTTGTTACTCTATTTTATCCTGATATGATTTTATTTTTTTATTATTATTTTTGGATTGAAAGATGCATATTTATATGCAGATTATTAAACACTGATCTTCTTGGTTTCATAAGCACATTAGGATTTTATGCAAATTTTTGTATGCTTTTATGCAGATTTTTTTATGTGATTTTATGCAGAATTTGATTTTTTGTATTTTATTTTTATATTTTTTTTATTTTAGGCGGGCTGGCCCGTAGCCCGCCAGCCCACTCATAAAACGGGCCGGGTTACTCAATTCAACCCATTTTGTCAAAACGAACCGGGGCGGGCTAGCCCATTTTGGGCGGGCTAGTGGCGGGCCGGGACAGGCTGGCCCATATTGCCAGCCCTAATCACCTCCGGCAGCTCGGACAGAATCCCCTTTTTGTTCTTCAGATGTTAAAAAAGCATGTACTTATAGGAACCACAGAATTAACACACGCTGAAGGTAGATTGGAAGGCCCACACAAATAACAAAAAATGCAAAGGAAGACCTGAGATAAGTTTGAGACGAGAGCAATAATTGCAAAATGGAGGTATAGTAGATAGTGAACCATGATAAAAATGTGTTGATAGTAACCAAACAGAACACTTGATTGTTTGCTGTATTATTATTGATGTACACAACATGCCCCTTACTCGACGTTGATCTTTCATACAATAGAATACTTTTTTTTTTCTAACATTGCTTAGCATGTATTTCCTCTAAAGAAGCTTTCTTGTTAACTTAGAATAAGAGAGCAAATACAACTGGCGCAAAAAGTTCTGAGCACAAGAAGCATAACTAGATCAAGATTACTTGTACGATGACACACACAGTTGTATAAATAAACCTCCAATACAAACTTGATAGAAGAAAATAAAGAACGGAGGCAAATATTATTTTAATAAAAGAAAAATAAGCTAATTCTAATTTAAAAATAAACTCTAAAGACAAATTACAGAACCACCAATGAGCCAAGCCAGCGGCCAAGTTCATAAGGATCATCTATCGCTAAAATTCTAATCAAATTCCAGTTACATATACAAACCCCAACGGTCAACTTAAAAATTCAGCAACTTAATCCTAATAAGTTAATAGAGTCACATATTTCCCACTGATAATTATCAGTAACATTTGTATCAGATAATTTTGATAAGTAGAAGAAAGCAAAAATATAAAGTATGAAGCAATGAGGATCAGATACCATTAAGTCGGTTCTTGGTTCCACAGATTTACTTAACTCAGATTAAAAGAGCTATGAAGAAATTAGTTTTGGTAAAGCTCAACAATGAGATCAAATTCTAACTCAGCTTTATCTCTTCCACAGAGAAATGAATCACTAACAGCTTGATAGATTACAAAGTTCCATGTTGATTAGGCATACCCCTCAAACACAAGTTCCATGTTGATTGATAGATTACAAGGTTCTAGAAGCATTGAGGTTCCACTCATACATTTAAAATAGGGCCATTGGATTGCTGCAATGGTGGTTTGAAAGATTTGTGGTTGGTGGTTTGCTGCAATATGCCTAGCAACTTCTGTGTTCATGTCATTTTTTTAGGTAAACCCTAAACCCTTCAGAAAAATTGCAATTTGATCAATTTGGGAGAAAATAAAATAGAAAATGAAGCAACCATAATATAGAAAAATTGACAGCAACACAATCCAAAATTATGAACCCAAATTTCCTAAAAACAACCTGAAATGTAAACAGGTTAAAATCTCCCTTGGATGATCAATAAAATAGGTTGATACCAATTCGAGAACAGAGAGGTGAATACGTGCAAAAATATGTAATACCTAATAGACTACAATTACTGAAGAATGTAACTAATAATGCTGAAACCTCAGTCAGTAAAATCTATTTAGGCAAAAGACCAATAATATTTTTGTGTTAAGGACCAAATAGGGCCTTCGATGCTAAGGTCAGCTGTTCAAAACTCCAAGAAAACATAAAACGACGTCTATTACTTTCATGCTGGCATACTTAACGGTGACTCAGCAAAGTAACGGTCCACGTGTGCTCCGTTAGTTGGGCTGTCAGATGCCAACTAACGGAAGGACGAACGTGACCCTTTTTTTCAAATATTAGGAATTAAAATGAGCCTTTTTTATTGTTCGGGACTAAAATGTGCCTCGTGAAAATTGTCAGAGACAAAAAGGGTATTTACTTTTAAAATTATCTGACATTAAATGACATACATCGCAGCAAAAGGTAAAACGTAAAAGTGAACCTCCTTATTTTTTTTTTCATTCCGGAGGATAGCCTTTTTTTTTAATATTTTAATTATTTAATTATTTCGTGACTAGTTCGATTCAGAACGAATTTTGGGAGTAATATTTTGGAAAAAAATGTTTATCCTTTTAAATGACACAACTTACATCCTTTCACTCTCACAAAGAGGTGAGACCCACACCTTTATCTCTTTTGTCAACTCTCTCTCTTTCTCTCTCTTAAAATGACACAACTTTATATCTTTAAAATGACACACACTCTTCCCTAATACTTTAAATCTATCTTAAAAACGGTGGTACTAAATAGAATTAAACACATATTCTCATCGTTACTTGCTCAATTTTTTTTGACACTAATTGAATTATTATCATTTAATAGAATAGCCTCTTTCTTTATTGGCATCAAGTTCTCTTGCTCTAAACATTATTCTTTCCGTTTCATCAGTATAATCGGTGCCACGAGGCTCCGCGCATTCCCAAAAATATCTAATCAATGGGTGATACTGACAGTGCAAAAGCACTAACTCATAGGGATAATTGATAAAGACTTACGTTAATACCAAAATAACATAAAATAAAAACAGAAAAAGAAAATGAGTTGCGTTTAACACGAAACTTTTTATATATGTAGAAGTCTCGTAATACCATCATCATCTTGACCATTCGTTTTTCTTTCATTTTCTCCCATCTATAAGGCAAGTCATAATTATGGGTTTGATGTTTATAACATTGTAGGAGATAATTTTATTTTTCATATACATATAAAAGAGTGTGGACTCATATGAAAAGAAGACAAAAAAAAAAAAGTAAGGCCATACACTCTTATATAATATAGGAGATAAAATTATCTTCTACAATATAATAAATTAATCCATATATTTATACATGAATCATTTGAAATAGATATACGAAATAAGATATTATTTCAATATTCATGTTAATTTGGTTTGAATACTTAATTAGGATGACTTATTAAGTATTCATTAAGTCATATTTAATAAAATTTTAAATATTTATTATTCAGTTAACAATAAATAAATACTCTAACCTTATTTTAATATCTAGTTTAAAATAGTTATGCAAATTGAAAAATCGTTAAATTTGATTATAATAAAAGTTACTTAACTGAATTATTTTTATTAAAATATTTAAAATGTTAATTTTTTTCTCTTTCTCTCGTTTTTAACGCGGAATAAAGTTTTAAAGAAATTAATTCCTTAAGACAGATCAGTTTATATAATTATAAGGTATAAAATAAAAGTACATATATTTAAATCTTATAATTCTTCAATCACAACCTAAACATCATACAAAATATATTAAATGTGGTAATGATCGGAACTCGACAGATCGGTCATCATAGTGGTTCGAGTCAAGTATTAGACCAGCTTTGTATTGAATCCGATCAAAATCAGGCCAAAATCGATGACCCAGTCAGGTCATACATTTTTATAAAAAAAAATCAAAAATCAAAAATCAAGATTGTTTCATCTTGTCAGTAAAAAAATATATAACTTATTTTAAATTTTTTTGGTTAGTAGTATATTCTTCTATAATGATCTCAAATCTCAGCTTCCAATACTGAAACAATTTACGGAACAATAAATTAAGAGAATGTGACATATATGTCATTTCAATATAGATAAGTTTGAATAATATGAGTTCACAACATCTTGCCTTTTGAGTGTCATTGAGAGATAGGTTTATGGGGATTCTGAATTGCAATTTAAATTGACATAATAATAACGTGCATTTTCATTTATTTGTGCTTTATAAACTTGTAAAAGTGTGATTGAATAATTTTTGAATTTATTTAGTGAATCTTGTTTAATTCATTTTAAATATGAAGAATATAATTAAATTTATATATTTTATATTTATATATATTTTTATATATCTGATCAACTGATCTGATCAATAACCCAATATCCCAACCGAGTCAACCGGGTTTAATAACATTGTATGAATAACTATATTCATACATAACTTTTATTACAGTACTTTACACAGCTTTCTTTCTTGCTAATAAATCAAGAAAAATTCCTACTTACTGCATTTCTTTCTTTATATTTTTGGTAAACATTATCTCTTTCTCTTTACCCAAGTGTAGCACAAAATACAGAACAAATGACATGTAACAAGTTAACAATCCTTTCCCATTCACATTTAGTTCAAATCCACGTCCGATAATTGGTTTTTTTTTTTTTTTTCATTACTTTTCATTTTTTCAATGAAATTTGCCTAATATCTCTCATGCTCTAGCCCAACGAACACACTAAGAAAGTTTAAATGTTTAATATTCCCGTTGCTATCTCTTTTCACTTATTTTGACCACAACTCCGCATTTTGCTCTCTTTCTACCCTCTATATAATCCCTTACGCCATCTTGTCTCTCCATCATCCTCTCCTTCATTGTCATTCTACCCTTGTGCACCTTCTCACTTCACATCACCTCATTCCATTTTTCTTCAAAGGCCCTTGTTCTCTTTTTCTTTTTTTTTATTTGTATTTTTCTAAATGGAGGAAACTTTAATACCAAAGAGGCCAAGAGAAGAGCCCCAAGTAAAATTAGAAGATGTAGATTGTGAAGAGTCCTCAAAGAGGCACAAGCCATACAACCACATACTCTCTCTTCTTGAATCAGAGGAAGATGATTCCACAGAAGACCTCTCTTCTCTTGTAACAACCCTCCAACAAGAAATCACTTGTGCCTCTGATTCATCAGATACCCTTTTGAGCCCACCTCAAAATAATGGCCAACACAACCTAGCCACCAATTTAGAGGACTGTTCAACCTCTACCACTTTTTCTATCACTCATTCTAATGATATTATTGTCAAGGAAGATGATAAAGAGAAGGTCATGAGACATCTTCTTGAAGCTTCTGATGATGAGCTTGGGATTCCAAATAGAGAGGAATATGGGTTACTGGATTTTGGTGAAAATGGGTTCAACGGTGGAGACATGTTTTCTTCTATATGCGATGGGTTATGGGAGCTTGAAGATGAAACTGCTAACTACTATGCTTTGTTGCAATCTGAATTCTTTCTCTAGTTTCTTTGACCTACTTGTGGGGACAATATTAGAAAGTGAAAAGCAAAAGTTATTCATGTCTTAACAGTTGAAATTTAAAACGAGAAAAATTAAAGAAGGAAGATGCATAGAGAAATTAAGGCATTTTTTTTTCCCCTTCTTGTTTTTAATTTTTAGTCCCTATATTTGTAAAGATCATGGGATGCTTATGTTGTTGGTTAGCAATACCATTGGCTGTCGATCTGTTGTAGAAAAAAGCAATTAGGCATTCATATTAAACAAAGTAATTAGTCATCATCTTTCCATTTTTTGTTCATATATTATTATGGGTTATGTTTATCTCATTTATCTTGAGATAAATAATTTTTCTATACACAAAAAAAGGATGAGTCTCATCACTCTTTTTTTCTCTCTCCTGTTACGAATGGGTCTCACTTGCAATTTTATTTATATAACATAAGATAATCACTCTCCTACAAATAATAATAGGGAAATATTTTTTTTAAAGATTTGTTTACGTCAAGCCCATGTTAGTTCAATATTTTTAGAATAATTTGAATAATTATTGATGATATCCGACTTTTGGTTGGATATTTGAAGGTGGATAGTGGATACAATAGAATAAAATAAATTCTTTTATATCATTGTTTAAATGTTTACTAGTAAAATAGAAATAAATTCATTTCATTATTTAAAACTCACTTAAAAATGAACGAAATAATGGGATTATTAATAATCACCATTCCTACCCTTAATTTAGACGAAAATAAAGAAGAAAACATAAAATAAAATAAAACTCACCTAATTTTTATTTTTTTAAAACCAAACATCAACCTTTATTATTTTCATTTGACTCTTTTTCATCAACGGAACCCTTAATTATTTCTTAATGCATGGCCCACTGAAATTTCTATATTGACCACTTGTCTATTTGTGGAACAATATGGTTGAAAGTAAGGGTGTAAGTGAGTCAGGTTGGTCTATAGCGGCCTACGACTTAATTTATATCAGGCCAGACTCGATTTAATACATATAATCAAATAGAACATGCTCGAATTTTTAAAAAAACCTATTTAAGAAAGCAGACCATATGCTTTTTTTTATATGTCAGACCTATAAGCCTATGCTTATATTATTTATTTTAAGTAAAATAAAATAATATTATTCATAGTAATACCAAATGGTGATAGCTCAGTTAGTGCATGTGAGCTAAGTAAGTGGTGGAAGGACCTAGGTTCAATCCCCATCAATATCACCATTGGGAGTGGCATAAGATCTGTACCAATCTTTATAGTAGCATCAGAATCAACATTTAGTGATGAATGAAGAGTTATTGATGCTTATCGTTCTAGCTTTGCTGAAGATACTATCTAAGCTTTAATATGTAGTGGAGATTGACTACGTAATAAGTATGACTTGAAGAAAAAATAAAAGACATAAATTTAATCAATTGAAATTATTTTATAATTTAATTATATTTGATTAAATTTTAATAGAAATATGACCTTATTTCTTATTAGGGGTGTTCGCGGTCTGGATTGGATCGGTTTTGGAAGTAAAACTCATCCGATCCAATCCCTTCGGTTTGATCACGTAATCATCCATTCGGTTTAGATTTTTTTTCAAATCCGATCCGATCCAATCCAATTTTTTTCGGTTTGGATTGGATCGGTTTTCGGTTTTTTGAATATCCTAAAATTAGTTTCGTGATTATTGTGCAAATAACATCTTTTGTATATATTGACTTTGTAAAAAAAAAATTGAAATACAAAAATATCAGTGAACAATACTATAGTTGATGAGAGGTGACTAAGTTTTTTTTTGGGTTTAGTTGATGAGTTAATGGGTCTTGAGTTTAAAAATTTTTGGGCTATGATTGGAGAAAAGACAATTAGGTAGAGGATAATTAATATATTGGATCGGTTTGGATTGGATCGGTTTTCATCAACCCATCCGAAAATCGATCCAATCCAATTAAAATTTGCGGTTTTCTTTCGGTTTTCGATTTTTCGATTTTCGGTTTATTCGGTTATCGGGTTTTCGGTTCGGTTTTCGCGGTTTGAATCAGTTTGGATTGGTTGATGAACACTCATATTTCTTATATAGAAGAAATCAACATTTCAGTATGTGAGATTGCCTATAAAATATACTAAAAGGTTTTTTTTTTCTTAATCTTTTTTTTTGTTTCTATTCTTTAATCTTGTTTTTTGTTTTCTACGTTTACAAATTATTTGTCAACTTATGTAACCTTGAAATTGTATTTGCAAGGGAGAGAAGATGATGAGAAATTTTTGGCTACTACAAGCATCATAATGTGTTTGTTGGATTCATGTAGTTATTTTAATTTATATAGTATGAATTGGTTTGTTGGATCTGATGAAATATATGTTATTTAGTTTGAGCATTTTATTTTTTAAAGTGACTTAAATGCAGATTGTGATAAGTTGTTATTGTAATCATGATTCTATTTGGACGTTGAAATTGTGGTTTTTATTTTAACAATAGATTTTGAGTATTTTGTATAGTTGATTCATGGTTCTACTCGAAAGTTAAAAATTAATAGGCCAAAAGGTCAAACCAGGCCATTTTTTTATTTTTTTATAAAAGGACCAAGTCAAGCTAACACTTAGACTTATACTATGCTATCGGACAGACCAAATTAATTTCTTTTGGCATAAATTTGAATTTTTCCGGACAAAATTCGGTACAACCCAATCCACTTTGGCCCTAGTTGAAAGTGCTGTAACTGTTTTCTCATTTCGTGGTACTTGTCGAGTCGTAATCGTTACGAGAATTTTTAGATTGATATTCAACTTTAGTTAATTTAGAGCATATAAACAACTTATTCTGTACCCGAAAAACTTTATAAAAAAATAGGAAAAAATATGTGTCATTTTAAAGGATGTAAAGTTATGTCATTTTAAGAGAGAGAAAAAGATAGATAAAAGAGGAGAGAACGTTGACAAAAAAAATAAAGATGTGGGTCTCATCTCTTTGTGAGAGTGAAATGATATAAATTGTGTCATTTAAAAGGATAAACACTTTTCTCAAAAAAGTAAATAACTTAGTTTTAGGAAACATCTTTCATCTATAACTATTTCCTTAATTTTTTGTATACAGAAAGTAATTTCTAATTTTATAAAACTCGCATTGCATGTGTTAATATTTGCCGTCTCCAATTGACAAGTTAAAAAAAAAAAAAAAAAACTAACATGATGTAAGTTATGTAAATTTTAAGACTAATCCGTACACAAAAAATTTAGAAGCTAAAGTTGGGATTTATGTTGTTATGATATTTTTAAAAACTTAATATGTTGTGTCTGACACTTTTCGATATTCTTTGATATCTCGACACTCCAACACGCATTGTAGATACTCAAAAAAGTGTTCAAAGGTTGCGTTGCATTGCGTTTTTAGTTTCAACTATTAGATTCGTTGAATTATAATTACCATTTTATTGAATTTAATATCAATATTTGGGATAGAGTATCTTGTCTATTTTTTTATACATATTTTACTTATATCTTTCATATTATAATAACAAATATTAATATCTTATGTTTTTTTGTAAAATTAATGAGTATTATAAGTTTAGCTTATTTTTTTGTTAAATTATTGAATATTAAATATAATATACACTATATAAATTAAAAATATTATTTAATATCATAATGTGTCAAAATCTAACATTTTTAAAAATTAATGTGTCGGATTATACTGTTGTATCCCGTGTCCTGTGTCGGTGTCGATACAATGTAGGTTGGGACGACAAGGAACAAATCGCGAGGAGAGACCATTATTATTGGTGTTGAGATATATAGTCCCACATTGGTTGTATGTGCAACTAATGTGGTCTTTATAAGGCCTTGGTCTCTTTCACCCTTTGAGCTAGCTTTTGGGGTGGTGTATCCCAAAGTTCTTTAAGTGATATCAGAGCCTCGTGTCCCGGGTTCAAACCTCGTTGTCCCACACTTTGAGCTAGCTTTTGGGGTGGTGTATCCCAAGGTTTTTTAAGTGGTATCAGAGCCTCGTGACTCGGGCTCAAACCTCGTTGTCCCCCACTTTCTCTTGTGGAATTTCTTAGCACAGGTAGGCTGAGCCTGCTGCATCATCCACTCTTCAAGTCCAATGAACTCTCGTGTGAGGGGGCGTGTTAAAATATATAGTACCACATTCATTGTATCCCAAGGTTCTTTACAATTGGGTTAGTGAACAATAATATTAAGTGAGTTTAGATATCACAACTCATCTCAAAACCTTAAAATATTAGATATATGAGTCTTTTTACTTATATAATCAATTCTTAAAAACTTTATTCACTTGTTCTTCAATTTCTCAAGAGTTAAATTGCAAAGGAAAAATATTTTGGTGAAGACGTCACCTATTTTCTCTTTATATTAGTATTATTTATTTTTTGGTAAGGATATTAATATTATATTGAATAATAATTGATGCCCGGTTCTTTGCTCAAGGAGTCCTGTATTGAGCACATGGCCTATGGACCAAATGGTTGGAAGTACACTTAAAAGTGAAACGTTGCAATTCCAGCCAACGGTCCCCACTTCAGGAACTCAATTCGCTGCTGTCCATTTAATGCCCGTTAGAATCCTATCTAAACAATCAAGATTACACATGTACTTGATTTATTTTAATGCGACCCAAATTTTATAACATTAACACATAGAGCATGTTTGAATAATTTTTTCTTTCGAGAAACTTTCAAGAAATTATTATTTTTTTTAAAAAAATTCTCCAATTTATTCATGTGTTTTGATGTCAACTTGAAAAAAAATAAATAATAAAAATATCGTTTTTGTTAGCCAACACCATTTTAAAAAAGTACGGTCTATAATCTAATTATTTGGGACAACGATGCATTTAACAAGTTTTGAGAATTTAAATAAAAAAACATCATATTTTTTAAATTATTTCCAATATGTTACGGACAAAGTTTTACTATTGAATTTATCGGAACACATTTTGTCGAGTGGCTCAGCATCCAAGCTCCGCTAATAGATAAAATATTATCAGATCTAGACCGGTTTAATCGGAGTATTGAGTTATTGGTTCATTTGGAGGGTCACTTATTAGACCGTTTGAACCGGATAATAAATATTAATTTATATTTCATATTTAAATGAATGCAAAGCCATTAATTAAAAATTTATATATTTATATAATTAATGACAAATAAAAATAATATTCAATTAAAGATTAAATTTAAATAAAAATGTAAAATTATAAAAAATATTTTAACAGTCAATTTTTGTTACTATAAAAGTTATAAATTTAAATAAACAAATAAATAATTTAATGTGCTAAATGAAAATAGTAGAAATAAAAAATTATAAATTTAAATAATAGAAAAATTGAAAAGAAAGTATATAAGAAATGAGTGGCTGAGCCACGCGAAGTCAAAACTAAAAATAGTCTCTCTCTCATATTCTCTTTCTTCAATGCACAAGTGAGGAACAATCAGGAAGATGGTTTTCTCTCTTTCACTATCTCTTCCATGACCTATTGAAGGACATCATTGCCCTCTTCTCTTCATGGCCGATCTGAATTTTGATGAGGACTGCATTCTCTCTCTCTCTCCATTGGCTAGTGTCTCTCACTTCTTTCTTAATCATCGTTTTGCCTCCTACGACTAATGCTTGATCGTCTTCAACTCATGTCCCTTCTCTTTCTGTTTCACACACTCACTTTTCTCAGACGCAAGGGTATTTTCCTAAATCTTCTTCTTTTCTCTGTGTCTACACTGCAGAGGACATTGTCGGTTTCGATTTCATCCCAAATGAGTTTTTTTTTCCTATTTTTGTAAAATCAGTTCACTGTGGTTCGTATTGGGTCACTTGCATTCCCGATCCATTACTTTACCCGAACTGATCACATGGCCGATTTATCGATTTTCAATTCGAACTGACTTGTCCGGTCCAATTTTTGTAACAATGATTAGATAGACTTGTCCTGCTGTTTGGTCCAACATGTACATGTCCTGTTGTGTCTGACAACAAGAGTCTCCATCCTATGTCACTATCACATAACAAAATTATGCTCGCGCGTCACTCACCCTATGTAAAACTCTATTCCTTCTACAACTTCTCTCTAAATTCTCTCATTGCTACAATACTCTCCTCCTTCTACAATTTCTCTCTAAATTCTCTCTCATGCTCTATGATAAACCTTTAGTTTATCTTATTTTATAGACTAAATTAATATAAAATATCAAGTTAAATAAGTCAAAAACTAGGGTTTAATATAATAATCATGAACATTATCTGAATTTTTGTTTAATTGAATCATCTTTGCTATTTTTTAGGGAATTGTTGACAAAAGGAGTCAAAGATGAAGATTGGATAGATAGAGATCACAACTAGAAAAGATGAGATCAAGAGATGATAGAGGAAGATAAAAAACAATAAGATTGAAGATCTTATCAAGTTGTTAGAAGTGGGAGCTTAAGCCCCCATTCACAAGCTTAAGCGCCTAGACAAGTCCAACTTAGGCCCATTCAAGTTTTCTACTGCAATACGAACTCTTGACCTATTTAAACACCATTGGGGACCAGAAATACATAACTTTTACATTGCTAAACAACTCTTGGGTGCTCAGAGGCTGAAGGAACGCGGAGGAACATCAGATTCATGTTCGTGAGCGGCGGAGACGGATCAACGTCAAGTGTTCACTGGAGATATTGAAGATCCACCAATTATCTATGGAGTTTGGGGGAGCTTTTCTATTTTCTTTTGTTCTTGATTTTGCCATGTCCGGCTAGTTCTTTAAGTAGTTAGGGTTAGATGAATTTTAGTCGATTTATTACGCTTTGAACAATTCGTACGTTAATTTTCCTTTTTATCATGAATGAAGTTATCTGTTTTTAATGCTCTATATAGGCTTAAATCTTATATAATGATCATCGGTGAATGCATGACAATAGGAATGTTGGTGTGTGATCCATATCTGATAACTTCATCGTAAACGTTATGATTCTAGGGATAGACATAGGGTTTGCGTAATCTTTAAGATTCTTGAATTTAATGCTTGCATGCTTGGGGAATAACCGGGGAACTAGGGTTCTTCCAATATTGTAAAGATTTTAGAGTAACAAGGGATTGAGCTCTAATAACATGCGAAAGAATTGATTAGATTGATACTAAGGACAATTAACATTAAGAAGGAATTCAAACGTAATAAGGAGATTAAATGAAATCGAACCCCTAGCTACGTTTTTATTTTATTAGTTGAATCACATCTTTAATTTCTTGTCTTTAATTCTTGCAAGTAATTAGCTTAATATTTAATATTTTAATTTTGCAATTCAAATCCTGTTTCCAAATACACTTTCGATTGTCCAACTAAGTTTGCGATAGTGAATTAGTGCTTGAACCGTAATCCTCGTGGGAACGATCTCTTACTTAATCATATATTACTTGTACGATCGGTGCACTTGTCGTGAGTAGCAACAAGTTTTTGGCGCCGTTGCCGGGGATTACTATTTCAACATTAATAGTAGCTATTAATTCTTTAGATTGGACCTTATTTTCTGTTATTTAATTTTCTGTTATTTAAATTCAGTTTTATTTTCTTATTTTATATAATCTATTTTTCTGGTTTATGCGAGGTACCGTTGACACCAATTCCTTGCAATTCGACCCGGAGATAGAGAAAACAGCAAAAAGAAACAGAAAACTTGCTAAAGAAAGAAGACAGCAAGAGAAAGAAGCTTCAAGCTCAACAGAACCAAGAGAAGAAGCAATGGGAGACAACAATGCACCTCCACCACCTCCGAGAACGTTGGGAGATTACATGACTCCTGCTCGAGTTCCACAGACGGCGAGTATTGTTAGACCAAACGTGGATGCTAACAACTTTGAACTCAAGCCGGCACTTTTACAATTAATTCAGAAAGACCAATTTGCCGGAGGAAGCACGGAAGACCCTTACATCCATCTGGAAAACTTCTTGCTATATTGTGATACCTTGAAGATGAATGGGGTGTCTCGGGATGCTATTTTGCTCAGATTGTTCCCATGTTCACTTAAAGATGAAGCAAGAGGATGGTTGCAATCGTTACCTCAAGGAAGCATCACCCACTGGGACGACTTGGCAACCAAATTTTTGGACAAATTTTTCTCATCTTCGAAAATGGCAAAGCTCAAGGCGGATATCACTTCTTTTGAACAAAAAGAAAGTGAATCTCTATATGAAGCATGGGAAAGATTCAAAGGACTGCTCAGGAAGTGTCCCCAACATGGCATTGAAGCCTGGGAACAAGCGAGAACTTTCTTCCAAGGGATGAAGCCCAACACAAGAACATTGGTGAATGCTGCATCAGGAGGGTCTTTGAAAACAAAAACTCCAGAGGAAGCCTTGGAATTATTAGAGTCTTTAGCCTCTCAGGAGTATGATAATGCTCCCGTACCACAGAGAAGAGCGGGGATTATGAAGCTTGATGGCTATGATGTCATCCTAGCCCAGAATGATCAGATTCTACAGTCAAATAAGAAACAACAACAACAACTAGATGCTCTCACAAAGCAATTTTCTGATTTTCAAGTTTCTTCTGTTAATACTCCAGTAGCTTTTGTTAATACTTCTTCTATTGTTTGTGATATTTGTGCAGGTGCTCATGCTACTGATGACTGCAAGGCACCCGAAACTGCAGATGTTAATGGAATTTGGCATGATCAGAAAGTTCCATATAATCCAGGGAGGAACCAATACGGCAATAACCAGAATCAAGGGTGGAGAAATAAAAATCAAAATCAACACCCAGGACTCAGTTATAGTTCGAATCATCAGCTGAATCCTCCTATGCCAGTACCACAGCAACCTCCACAACAATCAGAGTGGGAGAAGGCCTTTGCACAACTATCCAAGACCACGTCAGATTACATTCAGAGTTCCAATGCTTTCAGAGAAGACACTTCAGCCTTTATGCAAGAAACAAGGGCCTCATTCCAGAATCAAGAAGCTTCTATCCGGAATCTTGAAACTCAGATTGGCCAGCTATCAAAGCAGTTCACTGAAAGAGTTCAAGGAACTTTTCCAGGAAACACTATTCCAAATCCAATTAGGGAACACTGCAATGCGATTACTACTGTGAGTGAGAAAGCCATTGAACCTGTGGTAAAGCCTTCAGTAGAGAAAAAGAAAGATGATGAACTTGCAACTGAAAAGGAAAAAGAAAAGGAAGTTGCCAAAGAATTTGCTGCAGAGAAAACTGTTCCTGAAAAGAAAGAGTTCAAATGGGAGAAAAAGAAAGCTCAAGAAAGGCAAGAAAAGTCATTGGAGCTCTCACCTTATGCAAAGATTCCATATCCGCAGAGGTTCAGAGAGGAAATCAAAAAGCAGCAGTATTCCAAATTCCTTGACATTTTCAAGTAGCTGCAAATCAATATCCCGTTTACTGAAGCCTTGGAGAACATGCCCAATTACGCAAAGTTCATGAAAGATCTTCTATCACGAAAGCGTAAGCTACAAGAATGTGAGACGGTGACTCTGACAGAGGAATGCAGTGCCATTACCCAGAAAAAGTTGCCTCCAAAGCTTAAAGATCCAGGAAGATTCAGCATTCCATGCAACATAGGCAATATGGAAGTGAAAAATGTTCTATGTGATCTCGGTGCCAGCATCAACATGATGCCACTATTTATGATGAAGAAACTGGGGATTACTGAAGTAAGGCCAACCAAGACAATAGTTCAACTGGCTGACCGCTCTACAAAACAAGTTTATGGAATCATTGAGAACATACTGGTAAATGTTGACAAATTCATCATTTCTGTTGATTTTGTCATCCTTGATATAGAGGAAAATTCTACTATTCCTATGATCTTCGGAAGACCTTTCTTGGCAACTTCAGGAGCGCTGATTGATGTACCGAAAGGCGAGTTGATCTTACGGGTAGACGGGGAGCAGGCAATTTTCAAGTTCTTTGATAAAGAAGTCCCCTCACCTATAACTCAAGCGGAAGATCAAGTCTACTATATTAGTGAGAAGAAAGGAGAAGAAGAGCACAAAGAATTCTTCTCAAGAAAGTAAGCCAAAGGTTAAGATGGAGAATCTCAGGAGCAAGGGAAAGCACGTAAACACCAAATTCAAAGCTATTGAGCCTACTGCATCTCACTCATATGCACAAGAGTACTATGGGAGGACACCATTTCTGAATGATGGAGCTTGGTCATCACTAAGGCCATGCTTTGAGCCACCATGAACGTAAAAGAGGTACGTCAGGCTCGTGACGTAAAACAAGCGCTTGTGGGAGGCAACCCAACCATTTTTTTTTAATTTTCCAGTATTTTAAGTTTCAGTATTTTAATTTAGTTGGTTTAGTTTAGTTTCAGTTTTAATTATAGTCTAGTTATTTAAGTATTATGTTACATAAAAATAAAAAAATAAAAATATTGAGGCTAATGATCAACTTTTCTGAGATGGATTTTCAGGTGTATATATGGGATTAAAGCATACACAGATGCCACAGCTGGTAATGATAAGGAGGCAGCAGAGGAGAATTGACCCCCATATCAGTTTTAGACTCTTATATTTTATTTCGTTTATTTTTATGTACATTTTGTTGATGATGGTTGATGGTAGTATGAGATGTATGTTGAGACTAATCCTGATTATGATTTTTTGTTGGATATGACATGCTGACATAGTTCATTCTCTGACATGTGTGCAGAACATAGTGTCAAATCTTTCTGATTTCTTGCTTAGGATTCTTTTTAGATTTAAATTTATTGCTGAGGACAGCAAGATTTAAATCTGGGAATGGGTACCACGCAATTCATCAGACCACAAACCTCACATGGTCGGAAGGAAAGAATTCATGATTACACAGAAATTATGCAACATGCATATGCAATGATTCAGGGGAGATTTCTCAATATTATTATATTTCATATTATCTTATTCCTTTTATTTATGTTATTTTAAATTCGTATTAGTTTAAATTAGATTTTAATTATATTAGTTTACTTTAAAAAATTTAAACTTTAAATTTTGTTTTTAAATACCCCACCCATCTTTAGTCACTAAATGTTAGTAAAATTTTTAAATGGTGAATCCTTTGTTTTTAAGTTCCATTGTACTTGATTGCATACATTGTGAATAATTACAGGATATTGATTGATTGCTGAGATTAAGATTATGATGGTGTAAATTTATTTTCACACATAAATGAGCGTCAGTCAAGCATGCTTAATAATTCACTGGAATAAGAGAAAAATAACTAAAGTGATCAAATAGAGAGTTGGAAAAATAAGCCTCACACCCTTAGCCGTGAGCTATTGAGCCTAAAAAGAAATTATTTTTTGTGGTGAGAACTTCACTGTATGAATCACTCTAGAACTTGTTTTGTTTCTCCTTGACATGGTTTGTGGTATATAATTGTTGAAATGATAGAGGCAGTTTTTTTTTAAAAGCTAGATAGCCAAATAGCCACCCTGAATGTTATCCTTTGATTAAACCCTTTGAGCCTAGGCCTATTTATTCATTGACAGCTTATTGTGAATAGCCATCCAGATACATCCTCACCTGAGCTGATTAAATT